>NC_134879.1:58423809-58446309 GCF_041734735.1 Babylonia areolata | reverse complement strand
TCCTCTGATTCCTACAGGTCAGTCTGATTCCTACAGGTCAGTCTGATTCCTACAGGTCAGTCTGATTCCTACAGGTCAGTCTGATTCCTACAGGTCAGTCTGATTCCCACAGGTCAGTCTGATTCCTCTGATTCCTACAGGTCAGTCTGATTCCTACAGGTCAGTCTGATTCCTACAGGTCAGTCTGATTCCCACAGGTCAGTCTGATTCCTCTGATTCCTACAGGTCAGTCTGATTCCTACAGGTCAGTCTGATTCCCACAGGTCAGTCTGATTCCTCTGATTCCTACAGGTCAGTCTGATTCCTACAGGTCAGTCTGATTCCTACAGGTCAGTCTGATTCCTACAGGTCAGTCTGATTCCTACAGGTCAGTCTGATTCCTCTGATTCCTACAGGTCAGTCTGATTCCTACAGGTCAGTCTGATTCCAACAGGTCAGTCTGATTCCTACAGGTCAGTCTGATTCCTACAAGTCAGTCTGATTCCTACAGGTCAGTCTGATTCCAACAGGTCAGTCTGATTCCTACAGGTCAGTCTGATTCCTACAGGTCAGTCTGATTCCTACAAGTCAGTCTGATTCCTACAGGTCAGTCTGATTCCTACAGGTCAGTCTGATTCCTACAGGTCAGTCTGATTCCCACAGGTCAGTCTGATTCCTCTGATTCCTACAGGTCAGTCTGATTCCTACAGGTCAGTCTGATTCCTACAGGTCAGTCTGATTCCCACAGGTCAGTCTGATTCCTCTGATTCCTACAGGTCAGTCTGATTCCTACAGGTCAGTCTGATTCCCACAGGTCAGTCTGATTCCTCTGATTCCTACAGGTCAGTCTGATTCCTACAGGTCAGTCTGATTCCTACAGGTCAGTCTGATTCCTACAGGTCAGTCTGATTCCTACAGGTCAGTCTGATTCCTACAGGTCAGTTTGATTCCTCTGATTCCTACAGGTCAGTCTGATTCCTACAGGTCAGTCTGATTCCTACAGGTCAGTCTGATTCCAACAGGTCAGTCTGATTCCTACAGGTCAGTCTGATTCCTACAGGTCAGTCTGATTCCTCTGATTCCTACAGGTCAGTCTGATTCCTACAGGTCAGTCTGATTCCTACAGGTCAGTCTGATTCCTACAGGTCAGTCTGATTCCAACAGGTCAGTCTGATTCCTCTGATTCCTACAGGTCAGTCTGATTCCTACAGGTCAGTCTGATTCCTACAGGTCAGTCTGATTCCTCTGATTCCTACAGGTCAGTCTGATTCCTACAGGTCAGTCTGATTCCTACAGGTCAGTCTGATTCCTACAGGTCAGTCTGATTCCAACAGGTCAGTCTGATTCCTACAGGTCAGTCTGATTCCTACAGGTCAGTCTGATTCCAACAGGTCAGTCTGATTCCCACAGGTCAGTCTGATTCCTACAGGTCAGTCTGATTCCCACAGGTCAGTTTTTCAGGACAAAACACAGACTGCAGAATATATGTACTTGATTGTATTTAAAAAGTGAAACTCATTTGTGGCGTATGTTAAACAAAGCACGAGTATCGCAAGCACTGAATATCAATATAAAAAAGACACAAAATGCTTAAATGGAAAGTTGGCATGAAATAATCGCAGTGATAGCCTGCAGTAATCACAGCCAGGAAATAGGCATAACATTCCATGTGTGTGTGTGTGTGTGTGTGTGTGTGTGTGTGTGTGTGTCTGTGTCTGTGTCTGTGTGGGTATGCATTGTTTTGTTGTTGTCCTTTTTAGCATTCCATGTGAATGTTTTATCACACAAACCTGGGGAAGGCTTCCAACGCCTGATCAACATGCTGGGGTTATGCAAACATCAGGCATCTACCACCACCACCACCCCCCACCACCCTTTTTTTTTTCTTTTTCTTTTTTTTTTAAACTGCAAATGTGGTGTAGAGTATTTGTATTTGTATTTCTTTTTATCACAACAGATTTCTCTGTGTGAAATTCGGGCTGCTCTCCTCAGGGAGAGCGCGTCGCTACACTACAGCGCCACCCATTTTTTTGTATTTTTTCCTGCGTGCAGTTTTATTTGTTTTTCCTATCGAAGTGGACTTTTCTACAGAATTTTGCCAGGAACAACCCTTTTGTTGCTGTGGGTTCTTTTACGTCCAATAGGTGCATGCTGCAGACGGGACCTCGGTTTATCGTCTCATCCGAATGACTAGCGTCCAGACCACCACTCAAGGTCTAGTGGAGGGGGAGAAAATATCGGCGGCTGAGCCGTGATTCGAACCAGCGCGCTCAGATTCTCTCGCTTCCTAGGCGGACGCGGTACCCCAAGGCCATCACTCCACACAAAAAGAGTATATGGATCTGTCCGCACACTTTGTCACCCCCATGAAACTGGAAGTGGCTGTGACTGTGAAGTGAGGCACACGGCAGTCAGGCCGGTCAGGGCACAGCCACACTGTCCCACGGGGTGATCTGAGCTGATTTCACTCGGTCTTTTTCCAGACACACTTCCTGTCTCATCACGACCAAGTCGATTTTTTGTCCGGGGTCGGTGTTGGGGGGGGGGGGGGGGGAGAGAGAGAGGGGGTGTGGAAAGTGCAGTGTCGGACTTTCGTGTCGTCCGTGAGTGTGTGTGTGTGTGTGTGTGTGTGTGTGTGTGTGTGTTTCTATCTGAATATCTCACTCACATCACAGCAGACAGACACCAGACATCAGGCATCCATCTCACTCACATCACAACAGCAGCAGTATTAAAGGCACTCAAACCATGAACTTTGTTCGTGACTGTGTGAGGCCATTTGTCATGTTGCTGCATTTTGGGGAGGTGTGTTTGTGTGTGTGTGTGCGTGTGTGTGCGTGCATACGTGCGTGCATACGTGCGTGCGTTGTCTTAGTCTATGTGTGTGTGTGTGTGTGTGTGTGTGCGCGCGCGCGCGCGCGGGCGTGTATGTTTATGTTTATGTAAACGTGTGTAAATGGGTGTGGGAGGGGGAGGGGTGTTTGTGTGCATGTGTTGAGCACGTCCGACGGATGCACGTACATGAGAGAGGGGGGGGTGAGAGAGGGGGGGGAGAGAGACAGAGAGAGGGAGAGAGAGAGAGGGGAGAGAGACAGATGATGATGATGTTAATACAGAGAAAGAACGAGACATCTTCCTCATGACAACAATTTTATTGCAAAATAAATATGAACACTTCCAAACTGACATACCACTTCTGTACATTTTCCAAATCGCGGACACACTCAACACGCACATAAATTACCAATAAATTACAAGGTCTGCTATGTGCACACATTGAGTACACACCACCAGCCAGCACTTCACACTGGGACTGACCTTCCTTTGTACTGACTGCAACAGTCTGGAACCCCTCCGACTGTGAGGGAAATCGGAGTAAAGAGCCTTTGCCGAGGACACAGCATCATGCCGAAACGTGGCCTGGAACCCTGATCACTGGTCAACACGGAGTCACGTCCAACACCTGACCGATTGTGCCAGAGTGCCCCCTGAGAACAGCACAGCACACAGATAGCGGCCAGACAGCAGGACTGTACAGCACACAGAGAACAGCCAGACAGCAGGACTGTACAGCACACAGAGAACAGCCAGACAGCAGGACTGTACAGCACACAGAACAGCCAGACAGCAGGACTGTACAGCACACAGAGAACAGCCAGACAGCAGGACTGTACAGCACACAGATAGCGGCCAGACAGCAGGACTGTACAGCACACAGATAGCGGCCAGACAGCAGGACTGTACAGCACACAGATAGCGGCCAGACAGCAGGACTGTACAGCACACAGAGAACAGCCATACAGCAGGACTGTACAGCACACAGATAGCGGCCAGACAGCAGGACTGTACAGCACACAGAGAACAGCCAGACAGCAGGACTGTACAGCACACAGATAGCGGCCAGACAGCAGGACTGTACAGCACACAGATAGCGGCCAGACAGCAGGACTGTACAGCACACAGATAGCGGCCAGACAGCAGGACTGTACAGCACACAGATAGCGGCCAGACAGCAGGACTGTACAGCACACAGAACAGCCAGACAGCAGGACTGTACAGCACACAGATAGCGGCCAGACAGCAGGACTGTACAGCACACAGAACAGCCAGACAGCAGGACTGTACAGCACACACAGAACAGCCAGACAGCAGGACTGTACAGCACACAGAGAACAGCCAGACAGCAGGACTGTACAGCACACAGATAGCGGCCAGACAGCAGGACTGTACAGCACACAGAGAACAGCCAGACAGCAGGACTGTACAGCACACAGAGAACAGCCAGACAGCAGGACTGTACAGCACACAGAGAACAGCCAGACAGCAGGACTGTACAGCACACAGATAGCGGTCAGACAGCAGGACTGTACAGCACACAGATAGCGGCCAGACAGCAGGACTGTACAGCACACAGATAGCGGCCAGACAGCAGGACTGTACAGCACACAGAACAGCCAGACAGCAGGACTGTACAGCACACAGAGAACAGTCAGACAGCAGGACTGTACAGCACACAGAGAACAGTCAGACAGCAGGACTGTACAGCACACAGATAGCGGCCAGACAGCAGGACTGTACAGCACACAGAGAACAGCCAGACAGCAGGACTGTACAGCACACAGATAGCGGCCAGACAGCAGGACTGTACAGCACACAGAACAGCCAGACAGCAGGACTGTACAGCACACACAGAACAGCCAGACAGCAGGACTGTACAGCACACAGAGAACAGCCAGACAGCAGGACTGTACAGCACACAGATAGCGGCCAGACAGCAGGACTGTACAGCACACAGAGAACAGCCAGACAGCAGGACTGTACAGCACACAGAGAACAGCCAGACAGCAGGACTGTACAGCACACAGAGAACAGCCAGACAGCAGGACTGTACAGCACACAGATAGCGGTCAGACAGCAGGACTGTACAGCACACAGATAGCGGCCAGACAGCAGGACTGTACAGCACACAGAGAACAGCCAGACAGCAGGACTGTACAGCACACAGATAGCGGCCAGACAGCAGGACTGTACAGCACACAGAGAACAGCCAGACAGCAGGACTGTACAGCACACAGAGAACAGCCAGACAGCAGGACTGTACAGCACACAGAACAGTCAGACAGCAGGACTGTACAGCACACAGATAGCGGCCAGACAGCAGGACTGTACAGCACACAGAGAACAGCCAGACAGCAGGACTGTACAGCACACAGATAGCGGCCAGACAGCAGGACTGTACAGCACACAGAGAACAGCCAGACAGCAGGACTGTACAGCACACAGATAGCGGCCAGACAGCAGGACTGTACAGCACACAGAGAACAGCCAGACAGCAGGACTGTACAGCACACAGATAGCGGCCAGACAGCAGGACTGTACAGCACACAGATAGCGGCCAGACAGCAGGACTGTACAGCACACAGAGAACAGCCAGACAGCAGGACTGTACAGCACACAGAGAACAGCCAGACAGCAGGACTGTACAGCACACAGATAGCGGCCAGACAGCAGGACTGTACAGCACACAGAGAACAGTCAGACAGCAGGACTGTACAGCACACAGATAGCGGCCAGACAGCAGGACTGTACAGCACACAGATAGCGGCCAGACAGCAGGACTGTACAGCACACACAGAACAGCCAGACAGCAGGACTGTACAGCACACACAGAACAGCCAGACAGCAGGACTGTACAGCACACAGAGAACAGCCAGACAGCAGGACTGTACAGCACACACAGAACAGCCAGACAGCAGGACTGTACAGCACACAGATAGCGGCCAGACAGCAGGACTGTACAGCACACAGAGAACAGCCAGACAGCAGGACTGTACAGCACACAGAGAACAGCCAGACAGCAGGACTGTACAGCACACAGATAGCGGCCAGACAGCAGGACTGTACAGCACACAGATAGCGGCCAGACAGCAGGACTGTACAGCACACAGATAGCGGCCAGACAGCAGGACTGTACAGCACACAGATAGCGGCCAGACAGCAGGACTGTACAGCACACACAGAACAGCCAGACAGCAGGACTGTACAGCACACAGATAGCGGCCAGACAGCAGGACTGTACAGCACACAGAGAACAGTCAGACAGCAGGACTGTACAGCACACAGAGAACAGCCAGACAGCAGGACTGTACAGCACACAGAGAACAGTCAGACAGCAGGACTGTACAGCACACAGAGAACAGCCAGACAGCAGGACTGTACAGCACACAGATAGCGGCCAGACAGCAGGACTGTACAGCACACAGATAGCGGCCAGACAGCAGGACTGTACAGCACACAGATAGCGGCCAGACAGCAGGACTGTACAGCACACAGAGAACAGCCAGACAGCAGGACTGTACAGCACACAGATAGCGGCCAGACAGCAGGACTGTACAGCACACAGAGAACAGCCAGACAGCAGGACTGTACAGCACACAGAGAACAGCCAGACAGCAGGACTGTACAGCACACAGATAGCGGCCAGACAGCAGGACTGTACAGCACACACAGAACAGCCAGACAGCAGGACTGTACAGCACACAGATAGCGGCCAGACAGCAGGACTGTACAGCACACACAGAACAGCCATACAGCAGGACTGTACAGCACACACAGAACAGTCAGACAGCAGGACTGTACAGCACACAGAACAGCCAGACAGCAGGACTGTACAGCACACAGAACAGCCAGACAGCAGGACTGTACAGCACACAGAGAACAGCCAGACAGCAGGACTGTACAGCACACAGATAGCGGCCAGACAGCAGGACTGTACAGCACACAGAGAACAGCCAGACAGCAGGACTGTACAGCACACAGATAGCGGCCAGACAGCAGGACTGTACAGCACACAGATAGCGGCCAGACAGCAGGACTGTACAGCACACAGAGAACAGCCAGACAGCAGGACTGTACAGCACACAGAGAACAGCCAGACAGCAGGACTGTACAGCACACAGAGAACAGCCAGACAGCAGGACTGTACAGCACACAGAGAACAGCCAGACAGCAGGACTGTACAGCACACAGAGAACAGTCAGACAGCAGGACTGTACAGCACACAGAGAACAGCCAGACAGCAGGACTGTACAGCACACAGATAGCGGCCAGACAGCAGGACTGTACAGCACACAGAGAACAGCCAGACAGCAGGACTGTACAGCACACGTAGAGAACAGCCATACAGCAAAGTCCAACATGACACACATATCATGCTGTCATGGACCGACGTCTTGTCAGCAACACTGACAGTAAAATGACGAGAAATAAGAACTCCAATAATGTTTTTGGTTCTGCTGGCAGGAATGTTTTGGTACTGACTGCTTCACACATGGCACGTAATGTACATGACTGATTTTCTTTTTATCTATGCTCATTGTAATTTCTTGTGTTGATGGGTTTTTTAGAAGTAGTATCTTATGTGTCGGAAAGATCACACATGGTTTTTGTCACGTCTATTTTATTTTGTAGCAGATGGGTTGTAGCTTATATGGATCATCCGGCACACTTTGACACCCCAGTTTCTGAAGGGAATCGACGTGTTGTTTATTTCACTTTGACATGGACTGAGCGAGGGAAGGGTGAACCGGTCTCTTCGTTAACGATGTTTGGTTGAATTGACTTTCCCCGTGTCTACAACTGTTCAGCTGGATCTGAGAACTGACAGGTACTGTTCGGACCTGATCTGGGATCTGGGGCCTTTCTGTGGGATGGGCCGTGGGGGAATGATTGGATTTCACATTATTTTGAATCGCTACAGCAACATGGAACACACACACATCTGGATCACTTCACGACTCAATGTGCCTTCACGCAGTCTTCCAACGAGCATTCAGACACAATGGGCCATGTCAGATTCTTCCAGGTGAGTGTGTGCCTTTGCCTCGCCCCAAAGTAACGGGGTGTTTTGTTTTTCATAATAAATACGAAGGTTTTCCCCCTCCGAATGTATTTCTCAAACGACCACTTTGGGTCTGACCGTTGTTAACTGATTGTGAGCACAGTTCACTTCAGCTCAGTAACTCCAGGAGGCGTCACTGCGTTGGGACAGATGTATACAGGCGACACCACATCTGCTGGGCAGATGCCTGACAGCAGTGAAACTCAAGCACGCTTCACCAGGCCTTGAAGAAAGAACAAACACGATACTACTACTATTACTATAATGATAATAATGATGATATCATTACATTGTGAGCGCAGTACCAGTGTGTTTGATATTTTGTATTAAGTTACATGAATGATATTGAACAAAGAATGAACACATATACACACTGCCGAGCATGAGTATGACAAAAACAGTAATACTTCGTGTTGAAAATATTCTCAAAACACCAAAAAGGGGAAAATACATCAAAACCAATAACTGGGCGCATTTATCAAACCGCGGATAAAACATTTTTTTTCGAGGCACGAAAGTAGTCGAGGCAACATTCACGCCATTTCATGAATACATAACACAACTATGTGTACAAACATGCAAAATAAAACAATGCATTCCCATACAAAGTATACAAAAAGAATTTGAAGCAAAAAAAGGTTGGGTACTGGGGAAATGGGGGAACGCATTGGATCAAACTGAGTACAGATCGATATAACACTGAGTCATACCCTCTCTCTGTCTCTGTCTCTCGCTCTTTTAACGGGAAGTAGAGACAAGACGAAGATGGGGAAGAGTGGGAGACCGAGACAGACACAAAGAGACATAGACAGAGTGGGAGACAGAGAGAGAGACAGAGACAGAGAGACATAGACAGAGACACAGAGGGAGACAGAGAGAGAGAGAGAAATCATGCCAGTAACCAGGTAACTAAGTGTGTTCATATTTGCAATGACAAAGGCAATCCGGACAAGCTACAACCAACCAACCAATCAATCAATAACGAAAAAAGAAAAAAACAAAACAGTGTGCTCTCCTTCCCACAACACCTGTTTCAGGAACTATCAGACCAATGATGACGTCATAGTGTAATTCGTGTCCAGGTGTACGTCACATGTGTGTCGTTGTTGCCTTGTGTTTCGTGGTTTGTGTCTGTGGTTTCCGCTGGCCTTTATGCCACGGGGTGACCGCCTTGGGGCTTGTGTTTTAACAGATAATCAGGCCGTAATTCCCCCGCCTGTACTGATTGTAACCATTTCGTGAAAGGTCACACACCGCAAGTCAGTCAAGCATGACTGGCCTGTTTCTGCTATTGACTTCCAAGGCCGCTACGTTTCAGTTTCGTTCAGAGCTTTGTTGGTTTTCTCTCTCTCTCTCTCTCTCTCTCTTCTGTGTGCGTGTTTTTCGGGTTGTGAAAGGTCGTCGTGTTTCCCTGTGACTGTCTTAGGTTTCAGAAAGTTGCTCGTCGGGAGGGAGGGGTGTGTGTGTGGGGGGGGGGGGGGGGGAGTGGAGGTAGTCGGTGCAGGGTGAGATGGAAACTGAGGGGGCTGGGGGGTGGGGAAGGGGTGGAGGTGGTAAGTTATTTCAGTTTTAAAGCGGAAACATGGGTGGTGGGGGGAGGGGGCGGGGAGGGGATGGAAACTGATAGTTTGGGGAGCGGTGGGTGGGGTGGGGAGGTAGGTTAGTGTAGTTTAGGTTTAAAGGAAACGTGGGATGGGGGTTGAAACTGAGGGGTGGGGGTGGGGGACAGGGGAGCGGCAACATAGTGTAGGTTTCACATAGGAACAGGGGGTGGGGGGAGGCCTGAATTCTGTTGGGAGAGGGGGTGGGGGGAGGCCTGAATTCTGTTGAGAAAGGGGGTGGGGGGAGGCCTGAATTCTGTTGGGAAAGGGGGTGGGGGGAGGCCTGAATTCTGTTGAGAAAGGGGGTGGGGGGAGGCCTGAATTCTGTTGAGAGAGGGGGTGGGGGGAGGCCTGAATTCTGTTGAGAAAGGGGGTGGGGGGAGGCCTGAATTCTGTTGAGAAAGGGGGTGGGGGGAGGCCTGAATTCTGTTGGGAGAGGGGGTGGGGGGAGGCCTGAATTCTGTTGGGAAAGGGGGTGGGGGAGGCCTGAATTCTGTTGAGAAAGGGGGTGGGGGGAGGCCTGAATTCTGTTGGGAGAGGGGGTGGGGGGAGGCCTGAATTCTGTTGGGAGAGGGGGTGGGGGGAGGCCTGAATTCTGTTGAGAAAAGGGGTGGGGGAAGGCCTGAATTCTGTTGGGAAAGGGGGTGGGGGGAGGCCTGAATTCTGTTGGGAAAGGGGGTGGGGGGAGGCCTGAATTCTGTTGGGGAAGGGGGTGGGGGGAGGCCTGAATTCTGTTGGGAAAGGGGGTGGGGGGAGGCCTGAATTCTGTTGGGAAAGGGGGTGGGGGGAGGCCTGAATTCTGTTGGGGAAGGGGGTGGGGGGAGGCCTGAATTCTGTTGGGAAAGGGGGTGGGGGGAGGCCTGAATTCTGTTGGGGAAGGGGGTGGGGGGAGGCCTGAATTCTGTTGAGAAAGGGGGTGGGGGGAGGCCTGAATTCTGTTGGGGAAGGGGGTGGGGGGAGGCCTGAATTCTGTTGGGAAAGGGGGTGGGGGGAGGCCTGAATTCTGTTGGGGAAGAGGGTGGGGTGGAGGGCGGGTTGGCAAGAACAGCATGAAGAGGAGGGGGATGTGACTGGACACATGGAGGGGGGGGTGATGGGGGGTTGGAGTGATGGCCTAGAGGTAACGCGTCCGCCTAGGAAGCGAGAGAATCTGAGGGCGCTGGTTCGAATCACGGCTCAGCCGCCGATATTTTCTCCCCCTCCACTAGACCTTGCGTGGTGGTCTGGACGCTAGTCATTCGGATGAGACGATAAACCGAGGTCCCGTGTGCAGCATGCACTTAGCGCACGTAAAAGAACCCACGGCAACAAAAGGGTTGTTCCTGGCAAAATTCTGTAGAAAAATCCACTTCGACAGGAAAAACAAATAAAACTGCACGCAGGAAAAAATACAAAAAAAAAATGGGTGGCGCTGTAGTGTAGCGACGCGCTCTCCCTGGGGAGAGCAGCCCGAATTTCACACAGAGAAATCTGTTGTGATAAAAAAGGAATACAAATACAAAACAGCATGAAGAGGAGGGGGATGTGACTGGACACATGGAGGGGGGGGGGTGAGGGGGGGAGAGTCGGGGGGGGGGGGGGGAGAAGGGTGTCACACTGACCTGTGGTGACGTCAGCGGGAATAACGTCAACCGTCAGTCAGTGATAAAGTCGGTTGTATCCTGTTCCCCTAAAATGTGCAGTCTTCGTCTGGAGAATATCAGCAGGAGTGTTCCCTGTGTGTGTGTGTGTGTGTGTTTGTGCGTGTGCGTGTGTGTGTATGTGTATGTGTGTGCGTGTAGTGTATGTGTATGTGTGTGCGCGCGCGCAATCGCTTGTGTGTGTGTGTGAGTGTCTGTGTCTTCCGACTCTGTCAACGTTTTTCAAGTATCACTGTAATTTCAACAGATTCGCAACGCAACCAAACGCCAACATACACAAACTGCTGAATACAACCAACTAATCATTAATAAATAAGATTTATACGTAACCTCGGGAAGGGAAAAAACATGATGAACACATCAGTGGATTTAGACACTTCTGACGTGACTTGTGCTGCGTTCTGAGTCAGGCAGTCAGTGAGACAGCAGTTCTCCCCATCTGTGGCCAGAGATATGAACACTGGACAACACCCCATCTGTGGCCAGAGATCTGAACACTGGACAACACCCCATCTGTGGCCAGAGATCTGACCACTGGACAACACCCCATCTGTGGCCAGAGATCTGAACACTGGACAACACCCCATCTGTGGCCAGAGATCTGGACACTGGACAACACCCCATCTGTGGTCAGATCTGAACACTGGACAACACCCCATCTGTGGTCAGATCTGAACACTGGACAACACCCCATCTGTGGCCAGAGATCTGACCACTGGACAACACCCCATCTGTGGTCATATCTGAACACTGGACAACACCCCATCTGTGGTCAGATCTGAACACTGGACAACACCCCATCTGTGGTCAGATCTGGACACTGGACAACACCCCATCTGTGGTCAGATCTGAACACTGGACAACACCCCATCTGTGGTCAGATCTGAACACTGGACAACACCCCATCTGTGGCCAGAAATATGAACACTGGACAACACCCCATCTGTGGCCAGAAATCTGAACACTGGACAACACCCCATCTGTGGTCAGATCTGAACACTGGACAACACCCCATCTGTGGTCAGATCTGAACACTGGACAACACCCCATCTGTGGCCAGAAATATGAACACTGGACAACACCCCATCTGTGGCCAGAAATCTGAACACTGGACAACAGTGCTTCTTCCCCCTGTGCACTGACACACTATTCTTCCCCCTGTGCACTGACACACTATTCTTTCCCCTGTGCACTGACACACTATTCTTCCCCCTGTGCACTGACACACTATTCTTCCCCCTGTGCACTGACACACTATTCTTTCCCATGTGCACTGACACACTATTCTTCCCCCTGTGCACTGACACACTATTCTTCCCCCTGTGCACTGACACACTATTCTTTCCCCCTGTGCACTGACACACTATCACGATGCAATGTCAAGGGAAATAAGTGATTGTCGACAATCTGTTACGTGTGTCCGTTTTAAAAGTGAGGTGAGTGGGCGTCTGAGTGTGTGTGTTTAGGGGGGACGGGGGTGGGGAGGTAGAGGTGGCGGGTGCTTGGGAGAAAACAAAAAGAGACGTGCAGTTAACAGAGAAAGATTTCCACACACATGACTGAGATGACTTGTTCTTGCATGGTAGTTGTGGGGGATTGGGGGGGAGGAAAGGTCGAGACAGTTATTGGTGTGTGGGTGGGTGAGGGGCAGGGATCAAGGAATGGAGGTGGGTGGAAAGGGGTGGGGGAGTAAATGCATACTTATGATAAAATGATATGGGTAACTTTGGTCTAAGTGATAGATTGTGATGAGGATGGTTTGCACACAGCGTGACTAAGTGGCCTGTGGTCTGACTGGCTGCAGCAATGGGCCATGTGGATGTTTCAGCCCTTGTCATTTACAGATATGAGAATGCCAGCTATGACGCCATTTACATGTCTCTGTTTGAACTGTACGAACACATCTAGGGGTTAACATGCCCATCAAATCAGCCGGGGAGCAGGGAGTGAGGGGGAGGGGGAAGGTGGCGTAAGTATCATTATCATTCAAATGTCATCCTTCGCTCCCCGCAACAACTACAACTGCTGCTGCTACTACTTCTACTACTACTACTACTGCCTCAACAACAAAACAACAACAACAGCATCAAGAACAACAACAGCAGGAACAACAAATCGTTTTGTCATACCCTGGAACTCGGCCCAAAATGATGTTAACCCAGCTCACAAACCGTTACACGCTGAACACTGAAAGCCGTCCACCAACACGAACGAGTCATTCACTGAAGCATGAAGAAATAGGGACGTGGCAGAGTGGTGTTGTCAACAGCCCTGAAGAAATAGGGACATGGCAGAGTGGTGTTGTCAACAGCCCTGAAGAAATAGGGACGTGGCAGAGTGGTGTTGTCAACAGCCCTGAAGAAATAGGGACGTGGCAGAGTGGTGTTGTCAACAGCCCTGAAGCATGAAGAAATAGGGACGTGGCAGAGTGGTGTTGTCAACAGCCCTGAAGAAATAGGGACATGGCAGAGTGGTGTTGTCAACAGCCCTGAAGCATGAAGAAATAGGGACACAGCAGAGTGGTGTTGTCAACAGCCCTGAAGAAATAGGGACGTGGCAGAGTGGTGTTGTCAACAGCCCTGAAGCAAGGTCCAGTTCACGCTGTTGGGCCACAAGTGGTTGGGGCTTGGGGCTTGGTTCCCTGAAGATTGCGATGTTCGGTAGGGTGACGGGTGAGTCACCAACACTGGACAATGGGATCTTACAGTATTCAAGGCCGTTCTGATCTTTTGACACAGCGTGACGACACAGCGTGACTACACAACGTGACTTCACAACGTGACGATACAGCGTGACTTCACAACGTGACGATACAGCGTGACTACACAACGTGACGATACAACGTGACTACACAACGTGACGACACAGCGTGACTTCACAACGTGACTACACAGCGTGACGACACAGCATGACTACACAACATGACGACACAAAGTGACGACACAAAGTGACTTCACAACGTGACTACACAGCGTGACTTCACAACGTGACTACACAACATGACGACACAACGTGACGACACAGCATGACTTCACAACGTGACTACACAACGTGACGACACGACGTGACGACACAACGTGACTTCACAACGTGACGACACAGCGTGACTTCACAACGTGACTTCACAACGTGACGACACAAGGTGACGACACAACGTGACTACACAGCGTGATGACACAACGTGACGACACAACGTGACTACACAACGTAACGACACGACAGTGAGGGAAGCCAGGTGGAGGGCGAACGTCTGAGATAAAGAGTGGGGCTGACTGGATGGGCTTGTTGAGATATTTTAAATATCAGACACACACGAACGCTGTTGAGGTCATGAAAAAAAAAAGAACGTTTCATACATTTGAAATACTGCTGACGATTCACATCCATGGCATGTTCCTGTTCCGCTTAGTTCACCACCAAAGCAAAGTACTTGAAAAAAAACAAAAACAAAAAAACACAGGCAAAAAAATTGCATATAATGCTGATTCGTGTCCATAGCATATTCTTGTTCAGTTCAGATTACCAACAAAAATGAACAAGTCAACAAATCAGAATGAATAATACTCGGAAAATAACTATGAGAAGCAAAAATAAAAGTATCGCATTTTTATGAATAAAAGTGTGTGTTTTTTCCACAATGGAATCGACAAAAATGACAGTCCCAGCTATTGCTGGTTTGTGCACTGTGAAGAGCAAGTGGTGGACATGTTGTGATGACGATGGCTGCTGGTGTGTGGAGGGGGGTGGGGGGTGGGGGGGAGGAGTATGAGTCTTGGTTCTTAACAACAGTGGTGAGTTGCTGGTCTGTAAAATGGGGGGAGTGATGGGGGGCGGGGGGGGGGGGAGTATGAGTCTTGGTTCTTAACAACAGTGGTGAGTAGTATGAGTCTTGGTTCTTTACAACAGTGGTGAGTTGCTGGTCTGTAAAATGGGGGGAGTGATGGGGGGCGGGGCGGGGGGGGGGGGAGTATGAGTCTTGGTTCTTTACAACAGTGGTGAGTTGCTGGTCTGTAAAATGGGGGGAGTGATAGGGGGCAATAGGTTGGTGTGTGGACCTAACAGTGAATGGGGGTGTTGGTCCTTGACAATAACGATGACTGCTGGTGTGTGGAGTGGGGAGGGTGGGGGTGTATGACTGTTGGCGTGGTATGAGGCAGTGGCCCGTGCAGGGCTGTGCTGACATTTCTGTGGTCACAACGGGCTGCTTTACCACTGCGGCAGTCCGCTGAACAAGCTGAACGAGGTGTGTGTTGGGGAGGGCAGGGGGTGGGGGTGGGGGGGCAGTGAGGGCAAGCCGTGGTCCCTGGACCGTCGAGGAACAGTCAATCGTTTCGTTGCAGCTGAGGAGTAGGATGGGGAGGAGGGCGGGGATGGTTGGGGGCTGGAGGGGAGAGGAGAAGGGGGACATGTGACCTGCAAGTGATCATCTCCACTGTGCCTGCATCTGGTCATCAAACAAGAGAGGGACGCAGAGACGACGGAACACGGCAAAGGATCGGATGGATGGATGGATGGATGGATGGATGGTCTCACCGGGCCGGGGGAGGGGTGTGACGTATGAGTCTTGGTTCTTGACAACAGCGATACGCTGAGAGAGAGAGCGGGTGGGGGGGGAGATAGTTTTTTGGGGTGTGGAGCAGGGAGTGGTGTGGGCGGGGTGTGGGGCCGGTTGGATGTCTCACAGACCACGCCTCCCAGCCTGAGCCATGCTCTCCCTCATCAGGCGGTCCATCCGGTGGGACAGCAGCACCACAGCCGGGACGCCCTCCGCCAGACGCACCGTCAGCCCCCCGCCCCTCCCGCACCTCACGCTTCTCCCCGGCCTCACGTTCACCTCCAGCGTGGCCCCCCTCAGGAAGGACATCATCCGCTTCTCAAAGGTGCGGCGGTTCTTGCGGCCCTTCAGGCGTTGGGCCGGCGTGCATGACATGGAGACCTGCAGCTTGACGCTGCCGCCTTGCTGCACACAGCTGGACAGCTTCTCCCCACCCACCACCACTGCTGCCGGAAACAGTGGCACGATCAGCGAGTTCCTCCTCAGCTTGATCCCGCACTGCTCCACCCGACCCTCGATCTTCTCCACTGCACACACAGCACCACAACAATGCACGTGCGTCACGTCCCATTCCAGTTGTGTCCAGGAGGTGGGCTTTCCAGGGGTTCAACACCACTGTCCTCAGATCGCCCGGAAAGGACAGAAAAAAAGGAGTGGATGCCTGACCTATGTATCAACACAACGCGCTGCTCAGAGCTTCAGATGTGTGGACCTAACAGGAAATGGTGTGTGGACCTAACAGGAAATGGTGTGTGGACCTAACAGGAAATGACTACCATAGGTTGGTGTGTGGACCTAACAGGAAATGGTGTGTGGACCTAACAGGAAATGGTGTGTGGACCTAACAGGAAATGGTGTGTGGACCTAACAGGAAATGGTGTGTGGACCTAACAGGAAATGGTGTGTGGACCTAACAGGAAATGGTGTGTGGACCTAACAGGAAATGACTACCATAGGTTGGTGTGTGGACCTAACAGGAAATGGTGGACCTGACAGGAAATGGTGTGTGGACCTAACAGGAAATGACTACCATAGGTTGGTGTGTGGACCTAACAGGAAATGGTGTGTGGACCTAACAGGAAATGGTGTGTGGACCTGACAGGAAATGGTGGACCTGACAGGAAATGGTGTGTGGACCTGACAGGAAATGACTACCATAGGTTGGTGTGTGGACCTAACAGGAAATGGTGTGTGGACCTAACAGGAAATGGTGTGTGGACCTAACAGGAAACGACTACCATAGGTTGGTGTGTGGACCTAACAGGAAATGGTGTGTGGACCTGACAGGAAATGGTGTGTGGACCAAACAGGAAATGGTGTGTGGACCTAACAGGAAATGGTGTGTGGACCTACAGGAAATGACTACCATAGGTTGGTGTGTGGACCTAACAGGAAATGGTGTGTGGACCCAACAGGAAATGGTGTGTGGACCTAACAGGAAATGGTGTGTGCCTCTACAGGAAATGACTACCATAGGTTGGTGTGTGCCTGGAAATGACTACCATATGGTGTGTGCCTCTACAGGAAATGACTACCATAGGTTGGTGTGTGCCTCTAACAGGAAATGGTGTGCACCTCCAACAGGAAAAGCGATAACTTGATTCAACAAAATAAACATATCAGTGAATGCACTGGAATGTAAACATCACTGCCGTCATTCACTTCACGCTTCACACATCACTTCACACATCACACATCATTTCACACATCACTTCACACATCACACATCACTTCACACATCACTTCACACATCACTCACCTCACCCATCACACATCACTTCACACATCACTTTACACATCACTGTCCATCCAGGTAGCCGGTGTCCACGGGTTCAAGTCCCAGTTATATTGAACTCTCACCCCTTCACTTGACCGTGAGTGGTGGTCTGTGTGCTAGTCTTTCAAATGAGACGACAGACCGCGGTCCTGTGTGCCCTCTGGGAATAGCGGACCGAATTTCACACAGAAAAAAAGTAATACAATACAATTATGAGTTTCAGCCTCAGGTTTTATGGAGGTGTGAAAGCATGCAGGCCAATCCATACAAGCTACACCACATCTGCTCTAAAAAAAATTAAACCTAAAAAAAAAGGAAGCAGATGCCTGACCTTGGGACAAACTCCGCAAGCAGATCAGACCTTGAGCGATGAAATATAACTGGGATGAGTGACTGATATATCAGTGAAATGGAAACAGAAATGCATCAACCAAAACTCAAAGGGAAAGACGAGAAGAACAGCGAGGCCTCAGGGCCGCCCACTCACTCTTGGGGTCCACGAAGGGCCTCCAGTTCTCCCCCCAGACGTCCAGGTCCCGTTCATAGAACTGCTTGGGGATGCTCCGCTTCTTCAGCTTCCCCTGCCGCACAGTTACGGCCCCTGAGTGACTGTGGCAGTGCATGATGTCCCTTTTGTAGGGCATTTTGCCTTTACAGCACGACCACTGGGCACTGGAGACATGGCAACACCACCACAATCACAATCACAATCACAACTATAACCACAACCACAACCACAATCACAACTACAACCACAATCACAACCACAACCACAACCACAATCACAACCACAACCACAACCACAACCACAATCACAACCACAACCACAACCACAACCACAGCCACAACCACAGCCACAACCACAATCACAACCACAGCGACAACCACAATCACAACCACAACCACAATCACAATCACAGCCACAGCCACAACCACAATCACAATCACAATCACAGCCACAACCACAACCACAACCACAATCACAATCACAGCCACAGCCACAACCACAATCACAACCACAGCCACAACCACAACCACAACCACAATCACAATCACAACCACAGCCACAACCACAATCACAACCACAGCCACAACCACAACCACAATCACAACCACAGCCACAACCACAACCACAACCACAGCCACAACCACAATCACAATCACAGCCACAACCACAATCACAGCCACAGCCACAACCACAACCACAACCACAGCCACAACCACAACCACAATCACAATCACAACCACAGCCACAATCACAACCACAATCACAACCACAGCCACAACCACAATCACAACCACAGCCACAACCACAATCACAATCACAATCACAACCACAATCACAATCACAGCCACAACCACAACCACAACCACAATCACAATCACAGCCACAGCCACAACCACAACCACAATCACAACCACAGCCACAACCACAACCACAACCACAATCACAACCACAATCACAACCACAACCACAACCACAACCACAATCACAACCACAACCACAACCACAACCACAATCACAACCACAGCCACAACCACAACCACAACCACAATCACAACCACAGCCACAACCACAATCACAACCACAGCCACAATCACAATCACAACCACAACCACAATCACAGCCACAGCCACAACCACAACCACAACCACTTCATCCATCAGTGGAGTGATGGCCTGGAGGTAACGCGTCCGCCTAGGAAGCGAGAGAATCTGAGCGCGCTGGTTCGAATCACAGCTCAGCCGCCGATATTTTCTCCCCCTCCACTAAACCTTGAGTGGTGGTCTGGACGCTAGTCATTCGGATAAGACGATAAACCGAGGTCCCTTTAGCTTTGTGCTTCCAGCTGGACAGTGGTCCGGGACCTCCAGCTTTGTGCCTCCAGCTGGACAGCGGTCCGGGACCTCCAGCTTTGTGCCTCCAGACGTGACTCACCTGATGACCATGCCGCCACAGCACTCCTCCTGGCTCCTGACCACGGACGACCCACAGCACGTGTCCCCATCCCCGGCCTCCACCACCCTGTCGTTGCAGCACAGCTCAGTCTCCGCGTCGAAGGGGCGGCCGCCGCACAGCTGCTGCATGCAGGGGTTGGAGCCGGGGTCGTTCCGGAGGTAGGCCCGGTCATAGCAGCACTGGGAGGCTGAGCTGGGTATGCTGTCCAGGCGGTCTTGACAGCACGTCTTGCGGGACGGGTCGTAGGGCGTGTGGCCACAGCACTCCGTCTCCCCCTCCCCCTCCTGGCCGGTCAGACACATCTTCCGCGGGAGCCGAGAGAGGTCGGGCATCTCGGGGTACGGCCTGACCACACCCTCCTCCTCGTCGCAGTAGTGGGTGGTGTGGGTGAAGGTGTGGATTCTGTCCCTCTCTGTGCGGGTGTCCCTGAGGTCGGCTGGCGCACAGCAGGCGGTGTGTGCGGGGTGTGTTTTGTTGAGGGGGGTGTGGCCCGCCTCCGTGTGACAGCACAGCTCGCCCTCCTGCAGGCCCTGGCCGCTGCAGCACGCTGTCCCCTTGCTGACCACTGTGGACCTCTGGACTGTGGACACAGGGGGTGGAGCCTTGTTGGTGGTGTATTCATCATCATCATCATCATCATCATCATCATCAACATCACCACCATCTTCATCATCATCAAGAACAACATTAACAACATCATCATCATCATCAGCAGCAGCAGCAGCAGCAGCATCAACAACAGCATCATCAACATCATCATCACCATCAACATCATCATCACCATCGTCATCATCATCATCATCACCATCACCATCACCAACATCACCATGACTGGAACAGCTGTGTCACCAAAGTTGTCAGTGGACAGTGTGATTTCATCATCCATAAAAGCAGGCTAGTGATACAAGATACTGGAAGACTTTTCATCAGCAGGATAAATGGCTGACAGAATGGACCAACGCCCGGCTGATAACCTGACCCTGACGGGAACCACTTACAGCATTACAAAGTCAACATCATCAACCTGACCCTGATGGGAACCACTTACAGCATTACAAAGTCAACATGATAAACCTGACCCTGACGGGAACCACTTACAGCATTACAAAGTCAGCATGATAAACCTGGCCCTGAGGGGAATCACTCACAGCATTACAAAGTCAACATGATAAACCTGGCCCTGAGGGGAATCACTCACAGCATTACAAAGTCAACATGATAAACCTGACTCTGAGGGGAATCACTCACAGCATTACAAAGTCAACATGATAAACCTGACTCTGAGGGGAATCACTCACAGCATTACAAAGTCAACATGATAAACCTGACCCTGAGGGGAATCACTCACAGCATTACAAAGTCAACATGATAAACCTGACTCTGAGGGGAATCACTCACAGCATTACAAAGTCAACATGATAAACCTGACCCTGAGGGGAATCACTCACAGCATTACAAAGTCAACATGATAAACCTGACCCTGAGGGGAATCACTCACAGCATTACAAAGTCAACATGATAAACCTGACCGTGATGGGAATCACTCACAGCATTACAAAGTCAACATGATAAACCTGACCCTGAGGGGAATCACTCACAGCATTACAAAGTCAACATGATAAACCTGACCCTGAGGGGAATCACTCACAGCATTACAAAGTCAACATCATCAACCTGACCCTGAGGGGAATCACTCACAGCATTACAAGTCACATCATCAACCTGACCCTGAGGGGAATCACTCACAGCATTACAAAGTCAACATGATAAACCTGACCCTGAGGGGAATCACTCACAGCATTACAAAGTCAACATGATAAACCTGACCCTGACTGGAACCACTCACAGCATTACAAAGTCAACATCATCAACCTGACCCTGATGGGAATCACTCACAGCATTACAAAGTCAACATGATAAACCTGACCGTGATGGGAATCACTCACAGCATTACAAAGTCAACATGATAAACCTGACCCTGATGGGAATCACTCACAGCATTACAAAGTCAACATGATAAACCTGACCCTGAGGGGAATCACTCACAGCATTACAAAGTCAACATGATAAACCTGACCCTGAGGGGAATCACTCACAGCATTACAAAGTCAACATGATAAACCTGACCCTGAGGGGAATCACTCACAGCATTACAAAGTCAACATGATAAACCTGACCGTGATGGGAATCACTCACAGCATTACAAAGTCAACATGATAAACCTGACCGTGATGGGAATCACTCACAGCATTACAAAGTCAACATGATAAACCTGACCGTGAGGGGAATCATTCACAGCAATACAAAGTCAACATGATAAACCTGACCGTGAGGGGAATCATTCACAGCAATACAAAGTCAACATGATAAACCTGAACCTGAGGGGAATCACTCACAGCAATACAAAGTCAACATGATAAACCTGACCCTGATGGGAATCACTCACAGCATTACAAAGTCAACATGATAAACCTGACCGTGATGGGAATCACTCACAGCATTACAAAGTCAACATGATAAACCTGACCGTGATGGGAATCACTCACAGCAATACAAAGCAACAGCAGCAGTAGCAGTAGTAGTAGCAGTAGTAGTAACAGTAGCAGCAGAAGGAGGAGGAGGAGGAAGAAGGAGAGGAGGAGGATAGGGAATTAGGAGAGAAAGGGGGGGGGTGGAGAGGGGTATTTCAATATTACTGCATTTGTGCCCAGCGTTCACCCCAACCGTCAAGTTACTGAAACGAATCGTGACAGTTGATGACATTACTGGAGGACGATGAACCCAGCTGTTAGCTTGTTGTTACTCAGCTGTTGTGTGCGTGTTTGTATAACATGTCAGACTGTTGAGCACCATCACGGAAGCTGTCAGCTTGTTGGCACTCAGCTGTTGTGTGCGTGTTTGTCAGACTGTTGAGCACCATCACGGAAGCTGTCAGCTTGTTGGCACTCAGCTGTTGTGTGCGTGTTTGTATAACATGTCAGACTGTTGAGCACCATCACGGAAGCTGTCAGCTTGTTGGCACTCAGCTGTTGTGTGCGTGTTTGTATAACATGTCAGACTGTTGAGCACCATCACGGAAGCTGTCAGC
>NC_134879.1:58353809-58406309 GCF_041734735.1 Babylonia areolata | reverse complement strand
CCCTTCCCCCACACCTACCCCTGCCCCCACACCTACCCCTTCCCCCACACCTACCCCACACCTACCCCTTCCCCCACACCTACCCCTTCCCCAACACCTACCCTTTCCCCCACACCTACCCCTACCCACACACCTACCCCTTCCCCACACCTACCCCTTCCCCCACACCTACCCCTTCCCCCACACCTACCCCTTCCCCCACACCTACCCCACACCTACCCCTTCCCCCACACCTACCCCTTCCCCCACACCTACCCTTTCCCCCACACCTACCCCTGCCCCCACACCTACCCCTTCCCCCACACCTACCCCTTCCCCCACACCTACCCTTTCCCCCACACCTACCCCTGCCCCCACACCTACCCCTGCCCCCACACCTACCCCTTCCCCCACACCTACCCCACACCTACCCCTTCCCCCACACCTACCCCTGCCCCCACACCTACCCCTACCCCACACCTACCCCTTCCCCCACACCTACCCCTGCCCCCACACCTACCCCACACCTACCCCTGCCCCCACACCTACCCCACACCTACCCCTTCCCCCACACCTACCCCTGCCCCCACACCTACCCCACACCTACCCCTGCCCCCACACCTACCCCACACCTACCCCTACCCCACACCTACCCCTTCCCCCACACCTACCCCTGCCCCCACACCTACCCCCACACCTACCCCTGCCCCCACACCTACCCCACACCTACCCCTGCCCCCACACCTACCCCTGCCCCACACCTACCCCACACCTACCCCTGCCCCCACACCTACCCCACACCTACCCCTGCCCCCACACCTACCCCTGCCCCCACACCTACCCCACACCTACCCCGTCCCCCACACCTACCCCTTCCCCCACACCTACCCCTTCCCCCACACCTACCCTTCCCCCACACCTACCCCTTCCTCCACACCTACCCCTACCCCACACCTACCCCTACCCCACACCTACCCCCACACCTACCCCTTCCCCCACACCTACCCCTTCCCCACACCTACCCTTCCCCCACACCTACCCCTTCCCCCACACCTACCCCCACACCTACCCCTTCCCCCACACCTACCCCTTCCCCACACCTACCCTTCCCCACACCTGCCCTTCCCCCACACCTACCCCTTCCCCCACACCTACCCCTTCCTCACACCTACCCCTTCCCCCACACCTACCCCTTCCCCCACACCTACCCCACACCTACCCACACCTACCCCTGCCCCCACACCTACCCCTTCCCCCACACCTACCCTTTCCCCCACACCTACCCCTGCCCCCACACCTACCCCTGCCCCACACCTACCCCTTCCCCCCACACCTACCCCACACCTACCCCACACCTACCCCTACCCCCACACCTACCCCTACCCCACACCTACCTCTTCCCCAACACCTACCCTTTCCCCCACACCTACCCTACCCCCACACCTACCCCTTCCCCACACCTACCCCTTCCCCCACACCTACCCCTTCCCCCACACCTACCCCACACCTACCCCTTCCCCCACACCTACCCCTTCCCCACACCTACCCTTCACCACACCTACCCTTCCCCCACACCTACCTCCTTCCCCCCCACTACCTACCCCACACCTACCTTCCCAAACACCTACCCCTTCCTCCACAACCTAACCCCTTCCCCCACACCTACCCCTTCCCCCCACACCTACCCCTTCCTCCAACACCTACCCCTTCCCCACACTACCCCTTCCCCCACACCTACCCCACACCTACCCCACACCTACCCCTGCCCCCAGCACCCTACCCCTTCCCCCACACCTACCCTTTCCCCCACACCTACCCCTGCCCCCACACCTCCCCCTGCCCCCCACACCTACCCCTTCCCTCACACCTACCCCACACCTACCCACACCTACCCCTACCCCCACACCTACCCCTACCCCACAACCTACCCCTTTCCCCAACACCTACCCTTTCCCCAACACCTACCGCCGCTACCCCAACCTACCCCTCCCCACACCTACCCCTCCCCCACACCTACCCCTTCCCCACACCTACCCCTTCCCCAACCCTACCCTTTCCCCCACACCTACCCCTACCCCCACACCTACCCCCACACCTACCCCTTCCCCCACACCTACCCCTTCCCCAACACCTACCCCCACACCTACCCCTACCCCCACACGTACCCCCACACCTACCCCTTCCCCCACACCTACCCCTTCCCCCACACCTACCCCACACCTACCCCTTCCCCCACACCTACCCCTTCCCCCACACCTACCCCACACCTACCCCTTCCCCCACCCCTACCCCTTCCCCCACACCTACCCCACACCTACCCCTTCCCCCACCCCTACCCCTTCCCCCACACCTACCCCACACCTACCCCTTCCCCCACACCTACTCCACCCCTACCCCTTCCCCCAAACCTACCCCACACCTACCCCTGCCCCCACACCTGCCCCCACACCTACCCCTTCCTCCACACCTACCCCACACCTACCCCTTCCTCCACACCTGCCCCCACACCTACCCCTTCCCCCACACCTACCCCACACCTACCCCTGCCCCCACACCTACCCCTGCCCCCACACCTACCCCTGCCCCCACACCTACCCCACACCTACCCCTTCCCCCACACCTACCCCTGCCCCCACACCTACCCCACACCTACCCCTGCCCCCACACCTACCCCACACCTACCCCTACCCCACACCTACCCCTTCCCCCACACCTACCCCTGCCCCCACACCTACCCCACACCTACCCCTGTCCCCACACCTACCCCACACCTACCCCTGCCCCCACACCTACCCCTGCCCCCACACCTACCCCACACCTACCCCTGCCCCCACACCTACCCCTGCCCCCACACCTACCCCACACCTACCCCGTCCCCCACACCTACCCCTGCCCCCACACCTACCCCACACCTACCCCTGCCCCCCACCCGTAATCCCCTAATCCTCACCCGGCCCACAGTGGTCTTCCCACCCGCCTTCAGTTGTCTTGAAGCGTTCCGGATTCTCACCTTACTTGCCGGCTGACAAGGAAACAAACAACGACCCCTTCCTTCAACCCTGTCCCTAATCTACCCGTCCACCCGACCCACTTTCCTCTACCCGCCTGCTATCATTGGTGTGCTGCATCCGGTTCGATCTTTTCCCATTCGGTTTCGCTTCTCGCTCACACCACTGCGTGTGAAGGGGTCTGGGGTTTCTTTGGTGTCGTTCTGTTTTGACGGGAAGGGCGAGACGAAGTTCCCATCGAACTTTGTTTCCATATATCTGGGGGGGGGGGGGGGTCTGAGGGAGGGAGGGGGTGATCAAGGAATGATGTCAGTGGGTGGACACGGCGAAAGACCGGCTGACTCATTTGGGTTCAATCCTATTATCTGGGCGTAAAAGCACCCAGTGTTTTGTTGTTGTTTTTGTTGTTGTTGTTTTGAAGCGCGAAATTTCATCATATCCAAAGAATGTTGAGACTCTGTGTGTGTGTGTGTGTGTGTGTGTGTGTGTGTGTGTGTGTGTGTGTGTGTGTGTGTGTGTCGGTGTCTGTGTGTGTGTCGGTGTGTGTGTGTGTGTGTGGTAAACTTTAACAAATACCACCACACCCAGCCTTGTCCCTCCCCCATCCCCACCACCATCTTCCTTCCCCCCCCCCCCCTACCACCCTCCACCACCACACCCCGGCCGCGACACTTACCTGTCCCATCCATTCACCCGATTGCAACATACATACGTAAGCGACACGTCACACACACACACACACACACACACACACACACACACACACACACACACACACACACACACACACACACACGACAACGAACGAACGAACGAAAGAAAGAATGAACTTGTCCACATTTAAATCAGTGACATAGCCTGACCATATTTCAAACACGATATCAGTCATTCACCTCTCCTCTGTCTGTGTGCGTGCTTAGGTGTGTGCGTGTGTGTCTGTCTGTGTATGGAGTGGCAGAGACACAGGGACGTGCAGAGAGAGAGGCATATAGATAGAGAGACAGAGACAGACAGACAGAGACAAAGGGGTGGGAGAGAGACAGATCTCATGTGTTAAAAAAAGGTGAAGACTTGTGACAGGAGGTGGAGTGTTGAATCAGTGATTGTGGGAAATCCCCACAGCAGGTGCTTTCGTTATTTTGAGATATTAGTGTCTATGATCAGTGATTGTGGGAAATCCCCACAGCAGGTGCTTTCGTTACTTTGAGATATTAGTGTCTATGATCAGTGATTGTGGGAAATCCCCACAGCAGGTGCTTTCGTTACTTTGAGATATTAGTGTCTATGATCAGTGATTGTGGGAAATCCCCACAGCAGGTGCTTTCGTTACTTTGAGATATTAGTGTCTATGATCAGTGATTGTGGGAAATCCCCACAGCAGGTCCTTTCGTTACTTTGAGATATTAGTGTCTATGATCAGTGATTGTGGGAAATCCCCACAGCAGGTGCTTTCGTCACTTTGAGATATTAGTGTCTATGATCAGTGATTGTGGGAAATCCCCACAGCAGGTGCTTTCGTTATTTTGAGATATTAGTGTCTATGATCAGTGATTGTGGGAAATCCCGACAGGCGGTGCTTTCGTTATTTTGAGATATTAGTGTCTATGATCAGTGATTGTGGGAAATCCCCACAGCAGGTGCTTTCGTTATTTTGAGATATTAGTGTCTATGATCAGTGATTGTGGGAAATCCCGACAGGCGGTGCTTTCGTTATTTTGAGATATTAGTGTCTATGATCAGTGATTGTGGGAAATCCCCACAGGCGGTGCTTTCGTTATTTTGAGATATTAGTGTCTATGATCAGTGATTGTGGGAAATCCCCACAGGCGGTGCTTTCGTTATTTTGAGATATTAGTGTCTATGATCAGTGATTGTGGGAAATCCCCACAGCAGGTGCTTTCGTTATTTTGAGATATTAGTGTCTATGATCAGTGATTGTGGGAAATCCCGACAGGCGGTGCTTTCGTTATTTTGAGATATTAGTGTCTATGATCAGTGATTGTGGGAAATCCCCACAGGCGGTGCTTTCGTTATTTTGAGATATTAGTGTCTATGATCAGTGATTGTGGGAAATCCCCACAGGCGGTGCTTTCGTTATTTTGAGATATTAGTGTCTATGATCAGTGATTGTGGGAAATCCCCACAGCAGGTGCTTTCGTTATTTTGAGATATTAGTGTCTATGATCAGTGATTGTGGGAAATCCCGACAGGCGGTGCTTTCGTTATTTTGAGATATTAGTGTCTATGATCAGTGATTGTGGGAAATCCCCACAGGCGGTGCTTTCGTTCCATACGTCACTCACGTCTCTTTTTTATCATGATTGAAATGTACACCAACACACTTCATTTCATCAATGCGCATATTTTTGCACGGCGTCAGATCCCGTGCACTGGGACAGAGCGAGTCAGCATTACGTCGTGCTGACTTCAAGGCCCACGTATGATGGACTGACACTGATCCACAGGACACAAAGGACGTGTCGCTCTTCCACTTCCACAGGACACAAAGGACGTGTCGCTCTTCCACTTCCACAGGACACAAAGGACGTGTCGCTCTTCCACTTCCACAGGACACAAAGGACGTGTCGCTCTTCCACTTCCACAGGACACAAAGGACGTGTCGCTCTTCCACTTCCACAGGACACAAAGGACGTGTCGCTCTTCCACTTCCACAGGACACAAAGGACGTGTCGCTCTTCCACTTCCACAGGACACAAAGGACGTGTCGCTCTTCCACTTCCACAGGACACAAAGGACGTGTCGCTCTTCCACTTCCACAGGACACAAAGGGAGTGTCGCTCTTCCACTTCCACAGGACACAAAGGGAGTGTCGCTCTTCCACTTCCACAGGACACAAAGGGAGTGTCGCTCTTCCACTTCCACAGGACACAAAGGGAGTGTCGCTCTTCCACTTCCACAGGACACAAAGGACGTGTCGCTCTTCCACTTCCACAGGACACAAAGGGAGTGTCGCTCTTCCACTTCCACAGGACACAAAGGGAGTGTCGCTCTTCCACTTCCACAGGACACAAAGGGAGTGTCGCTCTCCACTTCCACAGGACACAAAGGGAGTGTCGCTCTTCCACTTCCACAGGACACAAAGGGAGTGTCGCTCTCCACTTCCACAGGACACAAAGGGAGTGTCGCTCTTCCACTTCCACAGGACACAAAGGGAGTGTCGCTCTTCCACTTCCACAGGACACAAAGGGAGTGTCGCTCTTCCACTTCCACAGGACACAAAGGACGTGTCGCTCTTCCACTTCCACAGGACACAAAGGGAGTGTCGCTCTTCCACTTCCACAGGACACAAAGGGAGTGTCGCTCTTCCACTTCCACAGGACACAAAGGGAGTGTCGCTCTCCACTTCCACAGGACACAAAGGGAGTGTCGCTCTTCCACTTCCACAGGACACAAAGGGAGTGTCGCTCTCCACTTCCACAGGACACAAAGGGAGTGTCGCTCTTCCACTTCCACAGGACACAAAGGGAGTGTCGCTCTTCCACTTCCACAGGACACAAAGGGAGTGTCGCTCTTCCACTTCCACAGGACACAAAGGGAGTGTCGCTCTTCCACTTCCACAGGACACAAAGGGAGTGTCGCCCTTCCACTTCCACAGGACACAAAGGGAGCGTCGCTCTTCCACTTCCACAGGACACAAAGGGAGTGTCGCTCTTCCACTTCCACAGGACACAAAGGGAGTGTCGCTCTTCCACTTCCACAGGACACAAAGGGAGTGTCGCCCTTCCACTTCCACAGGACACAAAGGAGGTGTCGCTCTTCCACTTCCACAGGACACAAAGGACGTGTCGCTCTTCCACTTCCACAGGACACAAAGGGAGTGTCGCTCTTCCACTTCCACAGGACACAAAGGGAGTGTCGCTCTTCCACTTCCACAGGACACAAAGGGAGTGTCGCTCTTCCACTTCCACAGGACACAAAGGGAGTGTCGCTCTTCCACTTCCACAGGACACAAAGGGAGTGTCGCTCTTCCACTGACTTCCACAGGACACAAAGGGAGTGTCGCCCTTCCACTTCCGCAGGCACACAAGCCTTGTGGCTATGTGTACTGCGTTCTCTTCAAGAACTTTTTTTTTTTTTTTTTTTTTTTTGTCCTCGTTTCGCTTCACTGCGACACTCCCAGCTGGTCTATTCTTCGTGACTTGGCCATGGCTGGGTGTATAATTATGACGATGTTTTCTTTTCTGTCGATCCTTCGCTGAGTAATGGCTTTAAATAACGGGAAGTCCCGAAAAATATTGACCTGTGTAACTGAAAATAAATCAACCAAAAATTTACTATGAAAAAATATATAAAGAAGTGAGAAACGCTGTACAAGGGACACAACTCATAGACATGTGAGTTCGTTCACCTTTCAGTTCTTTCCCTTATACCGCTTCGGATCAAGTCGGGGCTTGGGAGCAAAAGCCGTGAAAAATCACACACACACACACACACACACACACACACACACACAGGGAGGGGGACACAACAATAGCAACACACGCATTCGCACATTGCGTCACTGACAACACAACACCTGGCACTTGACCTTCAAGGTCACTTCAAGCTGAACTTTGGCCCCTGTGTAGAATGAAGTTTGTATTTATGTGTTTTGAATCAGTGTTCTGTTTGAAAGGTGTGAGCATGATCAGACTGTGTTGTTCTGTGGATGTATTGCACTTGTATGCTCTTTTATATGTCACCATTTTTCCACAAAATGTGTCAACAGCTTTTCCGGGATTTTGTGAAAAGAAAAAAAAAAATTAATTAATTAATTAATTAATTAATTAATTAATTTTTCAATAATAATAATAATAAAGAGACAATTTGGAACCTTTGAACCTTTGTATCTTGTGTTTTGTTATTTGTGGAGGTTTTGTCATGATGTGATACATACATCAGGTGTTATACCACATCACGTTTTGTCATGATGTGATACATACATCAGGTGTTATACCACATCACGTTTTGTCATGATGTGATACATACATCAGGTGTTATACCACATCACGTTTTGTCATGATGTGATACATACATCAGGTGTTATACCACATCACGTTTTGTCATGATGTGATACATACATCAGGTGTTATACCACATCACGTTTTGTCATGATGTGATACATACATCAGGTGTTATACCACATCACGTTTTGTCATGATGTGATACATACATCAGGTGTTATACCACATCACGTTTTGTCATGATGTGATACATACATCAGGTGTTATACCACATCACGTTTTGTCATGATGTGATACATACATCAGGTGTTATACCACATCACGTTTTGTCATGATGTGATACATACATCAGGTGTTATACCACATCACGTTTTGTCATGATGTGATACATACATCAGGTGTTATACCACATCACGTTTTGTCACGATGTGATACATACATAAGGTGTTATACCACATCACGTTTTGTCATGATGTGATACATACATCAGGTGTTATACCACATCACGTTTTGTCATGATGTGATACATACATCAGGTGTTATACCACATCACGTTTTGTCATGATGTTGTACATACATGAGGTGTTACGCCACATCACGTTTTGTCATGATGTTGTACATAAATCAGGTGTTATACCACATCACGTTTTGTCATGATGTGATACATACATCAGGTGTTATACCACATCACGTTTTATGATGTCATACATTCATCAGGTGTTATACCACATCACGTTTTGTCATGTCATACATACATCAGGTGTTATACCACATCACGTTTTGTCACGATGTGATACATACATGAGGTGTTATACCACATCACGTTTTGTCACGATGTGATACATACATCAGGTGTTATACCACATCACGTTTTGTCATGATGTTGTACATACATCAGGTGTTATACCACATCACGTTTTGTCATGTCATACATACATCAGGTGTTATACCACATCACGTTTTGTCACGATGTGATACATACATCAGGTATTATACCACATCACGTTTTGTCATGATGTGATACATACATCAGGTGATATACCACATCACGTTTTGTCACGATGTGATACATACATCAGGTGTTATACCACATCACGTTTTGTCATGATGTGATACATACATCAGGTGTTATACCACATCACGTTTTGTCATGCCATACATTCATCAGGTGTTATACCACATCACGTTTTCTCATGATGTGACACATTCATCAGGTGTTATACCACATCATGTTTTGTCATTATGTGATACATACATCAGGTGTTATAATACATCACGTTTTGTCATTATGTGATACATACAGTTTCAGTTTCAGTTTCAGTAGCTCAAGGAGGTGTCACTGCATTCGGACAAATCCATATACGCTACACCACATCTGCCAAAAAATATATATATATAAATAAATTAATTAATTAAATAAAAATAAAATAAAAATAAAATATACATACATCAGGTGTTATACCACATCAGTTTTATCATGATGTACATACATCGAGTGTTATACCATATCACGTTTTGTCATTTTGTCAGACATACATCAGCTGTTATTTCACACCATGTATTGTTATTCTACCATAGTTATATACATCAGGAGTTATTTCACACCATATTTCTTTGTTTTGTCATAGGTGTATACATCAGCTGTTATTTCACACAATGTTTTGTTGTTCTGTCATAGTTATATGCATCATGATGTGCTATCTATATACACCGGGTGTTATCTATATACATCAGGTGTTATCTATATACATGTGTTATCAATACACATCAGATGTTACTATACACATCGGGTGTTATCTATATACATCAGGTGATATCTATATACATCGGGTGTTATGTATATACATCAGGTGATATCTATATACATCAGGTGTTTTCTATATACATCGGGTTTTTATCTATATACATCAGGTGTTGATTCACACGTTTTGTCATTCTGTCCTACACACATCTCTACCTGTCGGGGTCATTACAAGCCAGTCTCACATTGGCCTTGGGGTTAATCTGGGCCAGCCAGATTTTTTTCTTTTATCCTGGGGCAAACAGCAACGGACCTACGAATAGGCTGCTGCACCGGTACACATTTTACCCCCTCACAAAACTGAAAATACAGATGACGTCTCAAGGTTTCTGACTGACCCCAAACCATACCAACAACTTTCACGTTGTGCCGGCGGGTTCCAAGCCTTGGAAGAACCAGGACTGACCGGGCAGAGTTCAGTCCCCCTTCTTGCCGCCATGGTGTGTGCTTTATCTCCCCTGGCGAGCTGGGAAGGGTCCAGCTGACATTGCCCGCGCAGTGGACAGATTCTGTTTCGTCACTCGGCAAGACCGCTACGGGTCTTGACCACTACGGGTTTCTCCTTACTCGTTTTCATGATACATGTTGTCGTCGTCAGTGGAAACTGCAGCACAAGGAACGCTTCATCGTCCTAAATAAGTGAAATTAATGTGTGGTGTAAAACACGAAGACAATGCATGAGAATTACAGTGATTCAGTATTTATCCATAATAGACATGAAATGTCCAAATGTTAACTCAAAGTAAACCATGTGTACAATATTCATGGTCAATCACATGCAATAATCACAAAGAATATGCATGAAACATCATGTGATATTAAGAATACACATCTAATAACAGGCCACTCAACATGTCAAATTTAGGTGTCACCTTGTGCACATGTGTACGCTTGCAAAAATGTTGGGAGTCTCGTCATTAATCATAGTTGTTTAGAAGCTGGAAAGAAGCTGCATTAAGTTCAGGTTGCTTTGAATTTCGGAACACAGATGCGTTTGCCTGTCGTTTGAAGGTCAAGGCTGAGAATGATTTGCAAGAATGTGACTGTTGTGGCTTGATGCACACAAGATACACGACACACACAAAATACACGACACACAAGATACACACAAGATACACGACACAAGATACACGATACAAGATACACGACACACACAAGATACACGACACACACAAGATACACGACACAAGATACACGACACACACAAGATACACGACACGAGAAACACGATACACACAAGATACACGATACAGGATACACGACACAAGATACACGATACAAGATACATGATACACGACACAAGATACACGACACACACAAGATACACGACACAAGATACACGATACAAGATACACGACACACACAAGATACACGACACAAGATACACGATACAAGATACATGATACAAGATACACGACACACACAAGATACACGACACAAGATACACGATACAAGATACTCGATACACAAGATACACGACGCACACAAGATACACGATACAAGATACTCGATACACAAGATACACGACGCACACAAGATACACGACAGACACAAGATGCACGACAAACAAGATACACGACGCACAAGATGCACGACGCACACAAGATGCACGACACAAGATACACGATACACACAATATACACGATACACACAAGATGGTTGGTGTGGTGAAAGGTTTGGCTGTGAGTGCCTTTATTTTGATGGTTGATGTGGTGAAAGTTTTGGCTGTTATGTGAGTGTCTGTATTTTGATGGTTGATGTGGTGAAAGGTTTGGCTGTGAGTGCCTGTATTATGATGGTTGATGTGGTGAAAGGTTTGGCTGTGAGTGTATTATGATGGTTGATGTGGTGAAAGGTTTGGCTGTGAGTGTCTGTATCAAGATGGTTGATGTGGTGAAAGGTTTGGCTGTGAGTGTATTATGATGGTTGATGTGGTGAAAGGTTTGGCTGTGAGTGTCTGTATCAAGATGGTTGATGTGGTGAAAGGTTTGGCTGTGAGTGTCTGTATCAAGATGGTTGATGTGGTGAAAGGTTTGGCTGTGAGTGTCTGTATCAAGATGGTTGATGTGGTGAAAGGTTTGGCTGTGAGTGTCTGTATTATGATGGTTGATGTGGTGAAAGGTTTGGCTGTGAGTGTATCATGATGGTTGATGTGGTGAAAGGTTTGGCTGTGAGTGTCTGTATTTTGATGGTTGATGTGGTGAAAGGTTTGGCTGTGAGTGTCTGTATTTTGATGGTTGATGTGGTGAAAGGTTTGGCTGTGAGTGTCTGTATCAAGATGGTTGATGTGGTGAAAGGTTTGGCTGTGAGTGTCTGTATCAAGATGGTTGATGTGGTGAAAGGTTTGGCTGTGAGTGGCTGTATTTTGATGGTTGATGTGGTGAAAGGTTTGGCTGTGAGTGTCTGTATTTTGATGGTTGATGTGGTGAAAGGTTTGGCTGTGAGTGTCTATATTTTGATGGTTGATGTGGTGAAAGGTTTGGCTGTGTGCACACCAAAAAAAAAACACACATTAATATTGACACAAATGATAGTTTCTGAAACATTCTGATTTACAAAAGTAATAATGAAATAAAATTAAAAGCCCTGGGGCGTTTTTAGCTGGTTGTCTTCTATCGAAGGCACCGTGGCAGAATAGGTCAGGCGTTGGATTTGTGATCCAGTGTTCAGCAGTGGCCAGGGTTCGGGGCCCCGTTTCGGCATGGTGTTGTGTCCTTGGGGAAGGCACTTTACTCTGGTTTTTCCACTCCATCCCACCTTCCTAATGATGCCTGACAGTGGACACAGAGGGTATGAAGTCACTGACACAGTGGGTATGAAGTCACTGACACAGTGGGTATGAAGGGTATGAAGTCACTGACACAGTGGGTATGAAGTCACTGACACAGTGGGTATGAAGTCACTGACACAGTGGGTATGAAGGGTATGAAGTCACTGACACAGTGGGTATGAAGGGTATGAAGTCACTGACACAGTGGGTATGAAGTCACTGACACAGTCGGTATGAAGTTGACACAGTGGGTATGAAGTCACTGACACAGTGTGTATAAAGTCACTGACACAGAGGGTATGAAGTCGCTGACACAGTGGGCATGAAGTCGCTGACACAGTCGGTATGAAGTTGACACAGTGGGTATGAAGTCACTGACACAGTGGGTATGAAGTTGACACAGTGGGTATGAAGTCACTGACACAGTGGGTATGAAGGGTATAAAGTCACTGACACAGTGGGTATGAAGTTGACACAGTGGGTATGAAGTCACTGACACAGTGGGTATGAAGTCACTGACACAGTGGGTATGAAGTCACTGACACAGTGGGTATGAAGTTGACACAGTGGGTATGAAGTCACTGATACAGTGGGTATGAAGTCACTGACACAGTGGGTATGAAGTCACTGACACAGTGGGTATGAAGTTGACACAGTGGGTATGAAGTCACTGACACAGTGGGTATGAAGTTGACACAGTGGGTATGAAGTCACTGATACAGTGGGTATGAAGTCACTGACACAGTGGGTATGAAGTCACTGACACAGTGGGTATGAAGTTGACACAGTGGGTATGAAGTCACTGACACAGTGGGTATGAAGTCACTGACACAGTGGGTATGAAGTTGACACAGTGGGTATGAAGTCACTGACACAGTGGGTATGAAGTCACTGATACAGTGGGTATGAAGTCACTGACACAGTGGGTATGAAGTTGACACAGTGGGTATGAAGTCACTGACACAGTGGGTATGAAGTCACTGACACAGTGGGTATGAAGTCACTGACACAGTGGGTATGAAGTTGACACAGTGGGTATGAAGTCACTGACACAGTGGGTATGAAGTCACTGATACAGTGGGTATGAAGTCACTGACACAGTGGGTATGAAGTCACTGATACAGTGGGTATGAAGTCACTGACACAGTGGGTATGAAGTCACTGACACAGTGGGTATGAAGTCACTGACACAGTGGGTATGAAGTCACTGACACAGTGGGTATGAAGTCATCGACACAGTGGGTATGAAGGGTATGAAGTCACTGACACAGTGGGTATGAAGTCACTGACACAGTCGGCATGAAGTCACTGACACAGTGGGTATGAAGTTGACACAGTGGGTATGAAGTCACTGACACAGTGGGTATGAAGTCACTGACACAGTCGGTATGAAGTTGACACAGTGGGTATGAAGTCACTGACACAGTGGGTATGAAGTTGACACAGTGGGTATGACGTCACTGCCTGGATGACACAGTGGGTATGACGTCACTGCCTGGATGACACAGTGGGTATGACGTCACTGCCTGGCTGACACAGTGGGTATGACGTCACTGCCTGGCTGACACAGTGGGTATGACGTCACTGCCTGATGGCCGAAAAAAGCTGCGGGAGCTTTAACCCTTGTTTTTAACCCTACGCCTTCTGTCGTACCCAGTCGCGGCAGACGGGTGATGGAATCGCTGGCAGCAGTGGCTGTGGCCTTGACCCCCGACCTCTGGCATGGGGAACAGTATCAGAAGGACAAACAGGGCCTGGTGCAGCAGCCTTTTTGTATCCCTGTGAGGTTTTACCCCGGCGTCCAATCTGATTTGAACCGAAAAATTGTGAATCCTGGTGTCTATGCAGACATGCCGGGGATGACCCTCAAGGGGCTTAACTTCAACAACTCAGAACTAACACGCCCTCCCCCCCTCCCTGCTTCCTGGTTGAATTTTACCGCCCCCTTATCCCCTTGTATTTGATATTGGGGTCATTAATGGCTGGCATGACATCATTGATACCACACACACACACACACACACACACACACACACACACACACACACACCGGGGCGGGGTGTGGGGGTGGGGGGAGTCAGTTTGGCCCGTTAGCATCAATGCAAGCTATCAAAGTATGTACACCTCCCCCGGCTTCATTGAAAGTCGTCATGGAAAAGAGAGGTTTGAGCATGGGTCAGTAAAGTCTTGCCCCAACCAACCCCCTTCCTTCCTCAACAGCCTGGACACCCCTTAAAAAGGGGGTACTTTCCACCCAGAGCGGTGAGTGGTGGGGTACTTTCCACCTCGAGCGGGGAGTGGTGGGGTACTTTCCACCTCGAATGGAGAGTGGTGGGGTACTTTCCACCTACAGCGGGGAGTGGTGGGGTACTTTCCACCTAGAGCGGGGAGTGGTGGGGTACTTTCCACCTCGAATGGAGAGTGGTGGGGTACTTTCCACCTAGAGCGGGGAGTGGTGGGGTACTTTCCACCTAGAGCGGGGAGTGGTGCAGTGGGGTACTTTCCACCTACAGCGGGGAGTGGTGGGGTACTTTCCACCTAGAGCGGGGAGTGGTGGGGTACTTTCCACCTAGAGCGGGGAGTGGTGGGGTACTTTCCACCTAGAGTGGGGAGTGGTGGGGTACTCTCCACCTACAGCAGGGAATGGTGGGGTCGGGTCCATCTTGACTAGCCACAAGTGACCCCCGGCCGGGGGTCATGGGAGGATGGCCCAGAATGGTGCCCGCCCGCCGGGCTGGACACCCAGCAGTGGGGGAGGGGAGGTAGTTTGAGGCTGTCACCGCTGTACATGATAAGAGTGAGGGTCTCTCCGGTATCTCCTCTCTGCCGTCCAGCTGACACACACTCCACCTGCCCTGCCCCCACCCCCCATCCCCTCCCCTCCTACCCACTCCCCGGTCTATAAATACCTGGCCTTTTGGTAGCTGCACACACATACTCACGTACATACTGACCACGGGAACAGGTAGGTAAATCTGTCTCTCAGGTTCTGCATCCTGCTACCTGGCCACACCAACGAAGTTTCCTTTTCTTAACTGACGTCGGCAGATCTCATGGTTCAGTGTGCTGCTTGGTGTTTTGGCGCACTTGTTTACTGATGACATGATCAACCTGATGTTTAGTATCTTCCGTTGATTTCAAGCACCTCATTTCTATGGCTTGAACGTTTCTTTGGAAATCAGTCCTGACGGTCCACACTGAGGAAGATGGAGTGTACTATTGTACGTTCTGCAATTTTAAAAATTTGTAACGATCAGTTGAGGGAAAGTTTCTTATTCTGAAATATTTCTTCATATTCATGTTGATTTTTAGCAGATCCATTTTACTACAGGAATGCTTTGCTTTTGGTACAGGACCTGTCATTTCACAATTCATGACGATAAATTCTTAGAAGTGTTCGTAACTTTGAAATAGTGTTTTCTGTACTGTATAAGCCTGACATGTGCATTGATGTGTGGTAGAACTGTATGAAGACAACATTGTGTGTTGCATTGTGTTCTGACAGACTACCGTTGCCTTGACAACATGAAGGTCCTCATTGTTCTCGCTCTGGCTGCCGTGGCTTCTGCGTATGTAACTTGTCTGTCTGTCTGGCACACACACACACACACACACACACACACACACACACACACACACACATGACTGTGTTCACGGATGTACAAGCGCTTGGGTTTGTATGCTTGCTCTTGCGTAGTGTGTGCCGCGAGCTGCAGGATTGAAAGATATGATGACTTGGTGTGAAGGGATGGGGTGGGAGGGAGGTGAGGCGTGGGGGGGTGGGGGCAAGTCGGGGGACAGAACACAGGAATCAGAGATGTCGAGGAGTTACCCAGATCTTATGTTATGCACATGAATGTCTTGGAAGGGAGGGGGGAGAGGAAGGCGCGTAGGGTAGTTTTAACGACCCGGTAGTCTGACTGTAGTGATGTTCAGGGTTTCTCCTCGGAAGTCCAGCTGTCGCCAAGGAAGTCGTCGTGTGCACTGTGAGGCTGTCGAGGCACAGAGGACCGGAGTGTCTGATGTGCAGGTGCTTTTTAAAGGGTCACTAAGTGGTTTGACTTTATGGCTTATATCAACAGATTTTTGGTTGTCTAATTTTTACAGCAAATGAACGTGTATGTTGTGAAAATAATAATATTCATATGTGATTTTTAAGTAGTCATGATGACCGCTGTTTTGAAAAAAGTTCTGACATCACTTTCGCTTTTGGCTGACTTGCAAAACAAATGGACACAAATTCTTTAAATAAAAAAAGTACTGTGCAAGGGGTTTCCATGAGAAAAGAAAACACAACTGTGTGGGGGTGGATTCTGGTTTAGTTACAAATGATTTCAAATTAGGGTTTACGGAAGAAGAGTTAAAACAAACAGCTGAAACGTCAACAACACAAACAGAGCAAAGTTGTGAGTGCCGATGTGGAAACTTTGCCAACACTGTCGTGCCCGAAGAAGGCACATGTTGCAGAGACAGTGATTTGACTGGCAGCTGTTGAAAACGATGAATGTGATGGGCCTGCAGTTTGAATCAAAGCACACTCGTCGTTAGTCAGCTGCTCTACACCGAACAATCATGGAAGTTGGCTTTGAACACAGTTAATGTGACGTCACAATTGACTTCTTTCTGTTTCCTTTCTGGAGAGCCAAGTCCATGAATTATGGCGGCGTACAGTGTTGCGCCATGCTGAAAGTTCCAGTCAATAATTATACTGGCATTAATGTGCTGATGTGTTCAGATTGGTTGAGCATGATGCCGTTTCACCGCCTGTCCCCGTCAATGGAGAGGGGGTGGGGAAGAGGGGTGTAGGAGACAACGTGGAGGTGGGCTGGAGGGGTTGGAAGGGGGGAGGGGGAGGGTTCTTCTTCTGCAGTTTGTTGCTGTTGTTGTTCTTCTTCTTCTTCCGCTTCTGCTGTTTGTTCTTCTTCTTCTTCCTCTTCTTCTTCTTATCATTATTGTTAATAGTAGTGGTGATTGTATTCGTCGTCGTTGTGGTCGTGGTGGTGTTATTGTTTATCAATGAGTGTGTGAGCCTATGCCTGTTGTTGTTCTTCTTTGTATTATCCTAACCATTATCATTATTGTTGTTAGTTGTGATGGTGGTCGTCATTGATGTTATTTATTCAAGTTAATGAGTGTGTGTCGGCCTACACCTATACCTGTGTGTCGTTGTTCCTCCTCTTCTTCTTCTTCCTCCTCTTACTATTATTATTTTCATCATCATCAGCAGCACTGGTGATGGTGGTGGTGTCATTGGTGTTGTTATAAATTAACGTGTGATGTGTGTGTGTGTGTATGTGTGTGTGTGTTGCAGTCAGCTGGCAGACCTGGACCAGGTGTTCCCTGCACTGGACACTGATGGGGATCACTTTCTGACCCTGCAGGAGATGAGTGCCTACTTCAAGCAGGCTGACCGCGATGGTAGGCCCTCAATCCTCCCCGCCCCTCCCCCCCCCCCCCCCCCCCCCAACCTGTCACACACACACACACATACACACACACATACACACGCACTCACACAGCTGACCTGTTTCTGTATAATGCAGCGCCAGCCCATCACTCATAGGATTTCTCAGTTCTGAACTTTATTGTGAACTTACTCCAGACACTCTTGGGGATCATCCGGTGATTGTGAAATAAACTTATTGTGTCCCCCCGAGTCAGGTCTTCGTTCACACAGATACATACACACACACAAAGAAACAGTTGAAACCAAAATACATTGTAACCTTTACCAAAAATAGCAATGCATGTTTGTTGCTTGACCAGTACATATATATACATAGATCGATATATTTATCTTTCCCTCGCGTTTCTTCCCGAGTTGGCTTTGTCACTGATTTAGGCACAGTTAATAATTAGCAGTTGAACGATCCTCGGAGAATCATGTTTCCAGACTGGATACCACCATTCAGAATGGAAAAGTTGGCCTTGATGCCTTTCCAAAACCTTTCCGCAATAGTGACGGTGCCGTAGAATGAGGCGGTCACTATCCCAGTTCTATGTGCCCCAAGAAATGATTATGACTCCAGCCACCCAGTCACAATCGCGCGTTATCACTAATGTTGTTGCTTCCCTTTAGTTAAAATTTGTTACCCATGACGCGTTTTTAAGGGCGCGTGATTTCCACGCTGACCTGTAACACAATGATGTAGCGCGTGATTTCCACGCTGACCTGTAACACAATGATGTAGCGGGTGATTTCCACGCTGACCTGAAACACAATGATGTAGCGCGTGATTTTCCACGCTGACCTGTAACACAATGATGTAGCGCGTGATTTCCACGCTGACCTGTAACACAATGATGTAGCGCGTGATTTCCACGCTGACCTGAAACACAATGATGTAGCGCGTGATTTACACGCTGACCTGTAACACAATGATGTAGCGGGTGATTTCCACGCTGACCTGTAACACAATGATGTAGTGCGTGTGAATTCATATCCACTGTGTCCAGGGCTCGGCACAGGAAGGCAGTGAATTCATATCCACTGTGTCCAGGGCTGGGCATAGGAAGGCAGTGAATTCATATCCACTGTGTCCAGGGCTCGGCATAGGAAGACAATGAATTCATATCCAATGTGTCCAGGGCTCGGCATAGGAATCCACTGTGTCCAGGGCTGGGCATAGGAAGGCAGTGACTTCATATCTACTGTGTCCAGGGCTCGGCATTGGAAGGCAGTGAATTCATATCAGCTGTGTCCAGGGCTGGGCATAGGAAGACAATAAATTCATATCCAATGTGTCCAGGGCCCGGCATAGGAATCCACTGTGTCCAGGGCTGGGCATAGGAAGGCAGTGAATTCATATCCAATGTGTCCAGGGCTCGGCATTGGAAGGCAGTGAATTCATATCCACTGTGTCCAGGGCTGGGCATTTGAAGGCAGTGAATTCATATCCACTGTGTCCAGGGCTCGGCATAGGAAGCCAATGAATTCATATCCAATGTGTCCAGGGCTCGGCATAGGAATCCACTGTGTCCAGGGTTGGGCATAGGAGGGCAGTGAATTCATATCCACTGTGTCCAGGGCTCGGCATGGGAAGGCAGTGAATTCATATCCACTGTGTCCAGGGCTTGGCATAGGAAGGCAGTGAATTCATAGCTACTGTGTCCAGGGCTGGGCATAGGAAGGCAGTGAATTCATATCCACTGTGTCCAGTGCTGGGCATTGGAAGGCAGTGAATTCATATCCACTGTGTTCAGGGCTCGGCACATAAAGGCAGTGAATTCATGTCCACTGTGTCTGGGGCTTGGCCCAAAATTCTCCTTCCACGGTTTTTAACTTCCCTAAGTCAGGTACCCACTCACACCTGGATGAAGTGAAAAATCAGAACAAACTGCCTTTCCCGGGGACGAAACAGCATGAAGCCCAAACGGGGCCTCGAACCCTGATCACTGGTGATCACTAGATTAGAAATCCGACACGTTCCCGATTCTGCCACAGTGCTTAACGGTAGCCCTGAATCTAAGATACAAAAATAGGAACTGGATTACCAGTGTAGGGATCGGTCTGCAGGATATAGGTCTCTCTCTTGAAACTGAATCTGGTTCTGCCCGGCAGGTAACAGCAAGGTGACGTTCGAGGAGTACGCACATGACATTCCGCCCAACCAGCGCCACACGCCCGAGGTGCAGGGCCCCTTCAACTACTACGACAAGGTGGACGGCAACGTGGATGGCTTCCTGCTGCCCAGTGACGTCAGCATCATCTTCAACAAACTGGATAGCAACAGTGAGTCACTGAATGAAGATCAGGTTGTCAGTGAAGGAATGTCACCTGACTGAAATCAGAATGAAGATCAGTTCGTCAGGGAAGGGCTGTCACCTGAGATCAGAATGAAGATGTGTGTGTCAGGGAAGGGCTGTCACCTGACCGATCAGAATGAAGATGTGTGTGTCAGCAGTTATGATTCTTCTTCTTCATCATCAGTCACGTCATATTTTTGTTTTGAGGATCGTGTGTGTGGGGTTTTTGTTTGTTTGGGTTTATAGCGGGGAGGGGAGAGGGTGGGAGGGGGGATTCCCCCATCTGCAATTCTAGACAGCAGTCTGCCATTCACAGCTACACCCAGGCACGCTATGCCAGTCCAGGCACCAGCAGTGTGTGCGGAACCAGCACTGTTGGGTTGTCACACGTCAGAGGAGACCCTGCACCGCTGCTGTCACTTCAGTGGGCTGGGTCAGGGTGACCCGACAGTGACGATCGTGTACTGTTCTGTCATTCAGTGTGCTGACACTGCTCAGCACAAAACTTTTCACCCCGCCATATAGGCAGCCATACTCCGTTTTCAGGGGTGTGCATACTGGGTATGTTATTGTTTCCATAACCCACCAAATGTGGACATGGATTACAGGATCTTTAACATGCGTATTTGATCTTCTGCTTGTGTATACATACAAATGGGGTTCGGACACTACCAGGTCTGCACATCTGTTGACCTGGGAGATTGGAAAAATCTACATTTTTTTACCCAGCAGTGGCCATCTGGTATCCTTTCACACACGTTTCCCTCATCGCCTGTCCCCCATCCTCACTGCCTCACCGACAACGCTGGACCTTCAAGTTCAGTGTACTGATATTTTCCAAATGGCAAGATGATGAATAGAGCTTGTCCCTCTTCCTGCATAAAGTTTTGATCAATTGCAATATCGTAATATGTTGCACTGTGTGTACTTGCTGTTTCATGTTATATATATATATTCATGTTTATCCAAGCAAGCTGATGCAAATGCTGTTTGTTTACCCTTTCATTGTGACTATGAGTATGACCAAAATAATAAATCATCTCTATCCCTGTCTGTATCCCCATCCTAAGCTGACTTCCATACACCTTTTCTTTTGCAGACGATTCCAAACTGTCCAAACATGAGTTCCTGACTGGGTTCCAAGAGGTAAGACTTTTTTTCTTTTTCTTTTTCTCTTTCACAAGTTTATTCCTTTTTCATCTGGTTGTTGTCAGGGTTTGTTTTTTTCCTGTTATCAGATGTTTTGATAGGAACTTGCAAGGTACGTTGTACGTTCTCAAAGTACACCTCTTCAAATTAAGATGCATAAAGAGGTAGCTGATTAAAACACAAAAAACATTCAGTGGGTTGGATCTCCTTGGACTTTCTGACACCTTCCCTTTCAGCCTTCCTTTACAAACTTTGTAACCAAAAGGCAAAAATCTCTGTTCCGATTTAGTCTGAAAGCACATCTGTAAACATCTGCATTCGTAGCTGTGCATGTGTGTGTGTGCGTGTGCGCGCGCGCGCATGATACATTCCATTTGTCTTGCTTGTAAGACATTATAGTGTCCTGTGCTGTTGTTTCCTCTGTGTTGATGTTAACTGTCAACACTGTGGGCCCCTGTACTGGAGAGGCAGATCACATTCTAAATACCTATCATTATCATTATTGTACAATGTCAAGTATCATTTAGGTTAAAACTGGTGGTCAGTGGTTTTCTATCAACACACAGCAGCAATCCACTTCCGTTTGTGTTCTGGGCAGTATGATGTGAGTTAATTAGTGTGGACGGGCTACAAGCGTTGTGTCATCAGCTGACTTGCTCTATTATGCACCACTTCTTCTGCAATTACTGCATGTGTATGTCTGTGGTTATGGATGGTCCACTTGAAGTTAGCATTTAAGTATTACTGTGATTATTGTAGGTGTATGGCTGTAACTATCTGTATCATGTGTGTAGTTTACTTTAGCATAAAAGCATTTTATGCCTTTCATTTACATGTATCAAATGTCTGTGATTCTCATATATTGTGTAAATATTCTATGTACACATTTCTGTTATTGGAAATGAAAAAGTTGTCTGTATTTTACACCATTTGATTTATATCCGCCATGTTGCTGTTAGCATTCACACTGAGATCAATGCTCTGAATGGTCTGTATTGTGCACCATTTGATTTATATCCGCCATGTTGCTGTTAGCATTCAGGCTGAGATCAATGCTCTGAATGGTCTGTATTGTGCACCATTTGATTTATATCCGCCATGTTGCTGTTAGCATTCACACTGAGATCAATGCTCTGAATGGTCTGTATTCTGCACCATTTGATTTATATCCACCAGGTTGGCGTTGGCATTCAGGCTGAGATCAATGCTCTGAATGGTCTGTATGCTGCACCATTTGATTTATATCCGCCATGTTGCTGTTAGCATTCAGGCTGAGATCAATGCTCTGAATGGTCTGTATTGTGCACCATTTGATTTATATCCACCAGGTTGGCGTTGCCATTCAGGCTGAGATCGACGCCCTGAAGACCCCCGTGGGAAAGTAAGCGGTGTCCCCATCCAGGAGTCAGCAGCAGCTGGCACTGTGCCACTGACCTTGTCACTGCAGTGAATGTGGTGGGCGTTGCTTTCCTCATGAGAACATGAACAATACAACTCAACTGGTGTTCTGTGGTTTTCTGTGTGTGTGTGTGTGTGTGTGTGTGTCTGTGTGTGTGTGTGTGTGTGTGTGTGTGTGTGTGTGATTGACTGAAAGGATCATGATGAAGGTGTGATCAGAATATTGACTGACTGAAGGAAAACATTAAAAAGATTAAAAGGTAAAAGGTCCCATACCCTTTCATGGCCATAGTGTAAGTGAATTCATCTCTCTCTCTCTCTCATATATATATATATATATCCTTAAATTCCCATACAACTCACATATCCTCCTGAACAAAAAAGCTTCCTGAATCTGCTGATGACAACACAGCAACAAAGCAGCACATAGACAAGGAAACCTCAATGGGTAATTAATGTTGATGCAAACCAGGCAATGAAGGAAAAACCTCAATGGGTAATTAATGTTGATGCAAACCAGGCAATGAAGGAAAAACCTCAATGGGTAATTAATGTTGATGCAAACCAGGCAATGAAGGAAAAACCTCAATGGGTAATTAATGTTGATGCAAACCAGGCAATGAAGGAAAAACCGCAATGGGTAATTAATGTTGATGCAAACCAGGCAATGAAGGAAAAACCTCAATGGGTAATTAATGTTGATGCAAACCAGGCAATGAAGGAAAAACCTCAATGGGTAATTAATGTTGATGCAAACCAGGCAATGAAGGAAAAACCTCAATGGGTAATTAATGTTGATGCAAACCAGGCAATGAAGGAAAAACCTCAATGGGTAATTAATGTTGATGCAAACCAGGCAATGAAGGAAAAACCTCAATGGGTAATTAATGTTGATGCAAACCAGGCAATGAAGGAAAAACCTCAATGGGTAATTAATGTTGATGCAAACCAGGCAATGAAGGAAAAACCTCAATGGGTAATTAATGTTGATGCAAACCAGGCAATGAAGGAAAAACCTCAATGGGTAATTAATGTTGATGCAAACCAGGCAATGAAGGAAAAACCTCAATGGGTAATTAATGTTGATGCAAACCAGGCAATGAAGGAAAAACCTCAATGGGTAATTAATGTTGATGCAAACCAGGCAATGAAGGAAAAACCTCAATGGGTAATTAATGTTGATGCAAACCAGGCAATGAAGGAAAAACCTCAATGGGTAATTAATGTTGATGCAAACCAGGCAATGAAGGAAAAACCTCAATGGGTAATTAATGTTGATGCAAACCAGGCAATGAAGGAAAAACCTCAATGGGTAATTAATGTTGATGCAAACCAGGCAATGAAGGAAAAACCTCAATGGGTAATTAATGTTGATGCAAACCAGGCAATGAAGGAAAAACCTCAATGGGTAATTAATGTTGATGCAAACCAGGCAATGAAGGAAAAACCGCAATGGGTAATTAATGTTGATGCAAACCAGGCAATGAAGGAAAAACCTCAATGGGTAATTAATGTTGATGCAAACCAGGCAATGAAGGAAAAACCTCAATGGGTAATTAATGTTGATGCAAACCAGGCAATGAAGGAAAAACCTCAATGGGTAATTAATGTTGATGCAAACCAGGCAATGAAGGAAAAACCGCAATGGGTAATTAATGTTGATGCAAACCAGGCAATGAAGGAAAAACCTCAATGGGTAATTAATGTTGATGCAAACCAGGCAATGAAGGAAAAACCTCAATGGGTAATTAATGTTGATGCAAACCAGGCAATGAAGGAAAAACCGCAAGAGCAGGTATTTCTCTTTTTCTTACTTTACTATCACAGGACACAGTTATCTTTTTCTTTTTTGTCATCACACATATACAGTTCCATACTTTTCGGATCATTCAAAGGATGCAAGGAACATTCTATGCGCACACACACACACACACACACACATTTCCCCCACTAATACACATGCACACTCACACACATACACACACACCACAACATGTTTTCTCACTAACACACATACACACACACAAAAACACAAAGCACATTTCCTCACTTACACACACACACTCACACTCTCTCTCTCTCTCTCTCTCTCTCTCTCCCCTAAGAACTATCATCAGCTCCAAATCATAACCGTTCTCTCCCAGATATGACAGGAATAAAAACTGCTCTGAACCATACACAGTCTTGTCCTACCACAAGCTGTCGGACACTTCATCAGCTGTCTTTCGCCAAACGTGGCATAGTATGTATATATCAGTCTGTACGTTTTGACACCAACTTGAAGGAACTCAAACTGGAACTGTCTCCACACTTTGACACCAACTTGAAACTGAAATGGTCTTTAAAGCTTTGACACGTCACTGAAACTGAAATTGTCTTTAAGCTTTGACACGTCACTGAAACTGAAATTGTCTTTAAGCTTTGACACGTCACTGAAACTGAAATTGTCTTTAAGCTTTGATGCATCGCTGAAACTGAAATTGTCTCTATGCTTTGAAACCTCCCTGAAATTTTCTTTACAATGTGACACCTCACTAAAACTGATATTGTCTTATGCTTTGACACTTCACTGAAAATGAAACTGTTTCTACACTGAAACTGATATTGTCTTTACACCTTTGACACCTCACTGAAACTGATGTTGTCTTATGCTTTGACACTTCACTGAAAATGAACGTGTTTCTACACTGAAACTGATATTGTCTTTACACCTTTGACACCTCACTGAAACTGATGTTGTCTTTACACCTTTGACACCTCACTGAAACTGATATTGTCTTTACACCTTTGACACCTCACTGAAACTGATGTTGTCTTATGCTTTGACACTTCACTGAAAATGAACGTGTTTCTACACTGAAACTGATGTTGTCTTTACACCTTTGACACCTCACTGAAACTGATGTTGTCTTTACACTTTAGACACCTCACTGAAACTGATGTTGTCTTTACACCTTTGACACCTCACTGAAACTGATGTTGTCTTTACACCTTTGACACCTCACTGAAACTGATGTTGTCTTTACACTTTTGACACCTCACTGAAACTGATATTGTCTTTACACCTTTGACACCTCATTGAAACTGATATTGTCTTTACACTTTTGACATCTCATTGAAACTGTCTTACACTTTTCACACTTCACTGAAACTGTCTTACACTTTTGACACCTCATTGAAACTGTCTTACACTCTGACACTTCACTGAAACTGTCTTACACTCTGACACCTCACTGAAACTGTCTTACACTCTGAAACCTCACTGAAACAGTCTTACACTCTGAAACCTCACTGAAACTGTCTTACACTTTTGACACCTCACTGAAACTGTCTAACACTCTGAAACCTCACTGAAACTGTCTTACACTTTTGACACCTTACTGAAACTGTCTCACACTCTGAAACCTCACTGAAACTGTCTAACACTCTGAAACCTCACTGAAACTGTCTTACACTTTTGACACCTCACTGAAACTGTCTAACACTCTGAAACCTCACTGAAACTGTCTTACACTTTTGACACCTTACTGAAACTGTCTCACACTCTGAAACCTCACTGAAACTGTCTAACACTCTGAAACCTCACTGAAACTGTGTTCTTCCTGCTCCATGTCAGCACCGCTCTGTCACTGGTGCAGGCGGTGCAGAGCTGTCCGTGCCGTCTTTGTGAGCGCCCTGATCGGTGCTGTCATCCACAGCCATGGACACGGCGCCACTGGTCAGCACCTGCTTCAGGGGGGACCCATGGTACTCCGGCCACGTCTGCATAGCCTGCGCGCGCGCACACACACACACACACACACATACACACATGTGACGATGTTGGTTATTGTCCACTTGACTGTACAGGGTCATATCAATACTGCCCCAACTGAACAAAGAATTCAACTGTGTTAAACACAAAACCCGGTCACATCTGGGGGGGAAAACTGCAAAACAACAAAGTTCATGACATACCTTAACCATTGATAAGCTTTACAAGGCACAGTTCATGACATATTATCTTAACCATTGATAAGCTTTATACAGCACAGTTCATGACACATTATCTTAACCATTAATAAGCTTTATTAGGCACTGTTCATGACATATTATCTTAACCCTTTCGCTGCCAGGAAAATAAGATTTAAGTGAAATCTATTTGCCAGGGTTTTAAAAAAAAAAAACGGGTATAAATTTTCAAAAAATTCTGTGCTCTTTGTTATTGGAGAAAGACCCATAAAAGTATATATTTTCTGAAAGGTAAATGAATAAAGAACACAAAACATGTGATGTTTTCCCATTTTATATATTTTTAGTGACATGCTGTTGTTTTGAAATCAGTGTTTTGTTTTTTGTCACATTTTCAACTTGTTCATTACAAACATTAGTCAGGTAATTTGCACTAAAATATCATATTTTCTGGACAAATGGATATCTGCACACACAAAATCATACTAGAACAACCACAATGAAAAAAAATTATAAAGAGATAGTACACAATGCATTGTGACTTCTCCAGGTGATAATGTGGATGAGAGGTCTTGCCCCATCAGTCTCCACCCCCTCCTCTTCACCACTCTCACACGGTCACTTTATCCAGTTCTCATCAGACCGCGTTGGCTGAGTGCCAAGAAAATCACTCACACCGTGTCCTGCTAATAATTCAGTCACTTTCTGTCGTCTGCTAAAGTCTGCACAGCCGGCATCACTCACTCATAGTCGTATCTTGGCCACTCTCTTGATTGCTCCCTTTATTTTTAGCGCATTCGTTACTGGTTAAAGTTATTAAAAATTAATAATACTCGACTGCCAAGTAAATCTTACAATATGCTATATGATTTAGACTTAAGAGGCAAAACAAACTGGGTATCGAATGTATGAATGTGTTTACGTGAACTTGGTTTTGGATGTGTATGGGAATATCAAGGAGTAGGGGATGAAATTAGATTTGTGCAAATTCTTCGTCAACGATTGATAGACTGTAGGTGGCAGGAGTGGGAAAACCATATTCAAACAAGTGAAAGATTTGAAATTTATCGAAATTTTACCTCTGATCATATAGTAAAGCGATACCTTTTGTTTCATTTTAACAGACACCTCAGATTTACATTGACCAGATTTAGATTTGGAATCTCTGAATGGGACATTAGGCATACTTTGTCATATTGCTATGTACACACAGACTTGGGACATTAGACATACTTTGTCATGTTGCTATGTAAACACACAGACTTGGGACATTAGGCATACTTTGTCATGTTGCTATGTACACACAGACTTGGGACATTAGGCATACTTTGTCATGTTGCTATGTAAACACACACAGACTTGGGACATTAGGCATACTTTGTCATGTTGCTATGTACACAAAGACTTGGGACATTAGGCATACTTTGTCATGTTGCTATGTACACACGCAGACTTGGGACATTAGGCATACTTTGTCATGTTGCTATGTACACACAGACTTGGGACATTAGGCATACTTTGTCATGTTGCTATGTACACAGACTTGGGACATTAGGCATACTTTGTCATGTTGCTATGTAAACACACACAGACTTGGGACATTAGGCATACTTTGTCATGTTGCTATGTAAACACACACAGACTTGGGACATTAGGCATACTTTGTCATGTTGCTATGTACACACAGACTTGGGACATTAGGCATACTTTGTCATGTTGCTATGTAAACACACAGACTTGGGACATTAGGCATACTTTGTCATGTTGCTATGTAAACACACACAGACTTGGGACATTAGGCATACTTTGTCATGTTGCTATGTAAACACAGACTTGGGACATTAGGCATACTTTGTCATGTTGCTATGTAAACACAGACTTGGGACATTAGGCATACTTTGTCATGTTGCTATGTAAACACAGACTTGGGACATTAGGCATACTTTGTCATGTTGCTATGTAAACACAGACTTGGAACATTAGGCACACCTTGAAGATGGTGAGGAAGTGGTGAGGTGAAAGGTCGGCCACCAAGGTCATCATGGTGACCTCTAGTCTGATGAGGTGAGGCCCACAGCCCGGCACCAGTTGTCTGTATTACACACACACACACACACACACACACATGCGCGCACACACATACACACACATGCACACACACACACACACACACATGCGCGCGCACACACACGCATGAACATATGCTCATGAACACAGAACCGTGTACAGACACAGATAACACAAATAATGATTAGAAGAAGAATACAGTATTCAGTAGGAGCTGCAGTCGCAGTAGTGAGAATGTCCACATATCAAGTTCAGAAAAAGACAACAAAATGTTCAAGGCTTTCTAGGAAAAAATCCAGTCGAACAGAAAAACAGAAAGGAAGGACAGAAAGAAAAGGGAAACGCCAGAAGCAACAGGAGCCACAGAAAAGAGGGAATTTCTAGCAGAGACTTTCCAGAAGGTGAGGATGGTATATACACTGACGGGGCCCATTCCCACCCATCCTGACGACTGACATGCTCACTCCACCTTGAGGAAGAGGCCAGTCTATGCACTTCAACACCTCCTTCAAACTCAAACTCCTGAGGACTCAGTCACTTCACCTTGAGGAAGAGGCCAGTCTATGCACTTCAACACCTCCTTCAAACTCCAACTCCTGAGGACTCAGTCACTCCACCTTGAGGAAGAGGCCAGTCTATGCACTTCAACACCTCCTTCAAACTCAAACTCCTGAGGACTCTGTCACTTCACCTTGAGGAAGAGGCCAGTCTATGCACTTCAACACCTCCTTCAAACTCAAACTCCGTCATCCACCTTGAGGAAGAGGCCAGTCTATGCACTTCAACACCTCCTTCAAACTCAAACTCCTGAGGACTCTGTCACTTCACCTTGAGGAAGAGGCCAGTCTATGCACTTCAACACCTCCTTCAAACTCAAACTCCTGAGGACTCAGTCACTTCACCTTGAGGATGAGGCCAGTCTATGCACTTCAACACCTCCTTCAAACTCAAACTCCTGAGGACTCAGTCACTTCACCTTGAGGAAGAGGCCAGTCTATGCACTTCAACACCTCCTTCAAACTCCAACTCCTGAGGACTCAGTCACTCCACCTTCGGGACAAGGCAGATCTTGAAACTGAAACTCACGGCAACTCACTCATTCCATCTTTGGGCCAAGGTAGATCTTGAAACTGAAACTCCTGTGGATCTTGAAACTGAAACTCCTATAGATCTTGAAACTGAAACTCCTATGGGTCTTTGAAACTCTGATGGATCTTGAAACTGAAACTCCTATGGATCTTGAAACTCCTATAAATCTTGAAACTGAAACTCCTATGGATCTTTGAAACTCTGATGGATCTTGAAACTGAAACTCCTATGGATCTTGAAACTGAAACTCCTATGGATCTTGAAACTGAAACTCCTATAAATCTTGAAACTGAAACTCCTATGGATCTTGAAACTGAAACTCCTATAAATCTTGACACTCCTATAAATCTTGAAACTGAAACTCCTATGGATCTTGAAACTGAAACTCCTATGGATCTTGAAACTGACATTCCTGAGGACTGAGACACTCACTCCATCTTGGGGATGAGCTGATCTTGAAACTGAAACTGAAACTCATGCCGATCTTGAAACTGAAACAAACAGCTGAAGACTCTCAAAGCGACTCACTCCATCTTGGGTACAAGGCTGGCCTTGAAGCTGAAACTGAAACTCCTGCAAATCTTGAAACTGAAACTTATGCGGGTGTTGAAACTGAAAGAGAAACAGCTGAGGACTGACAAAGCGACTCACTCCATCTTGGGTACAAGGCTGGTCTTGAAACTGAAACTGAAACTCCTGCGGATGTTGAAACTTAAAGAGAAACAGCTGAGGACTGACAAAGTGACTCACTCCATCTTGGGGATGAGGCTGGTCTTGAAACTGAAACTCCTGCAAATCTTGAAACTGAACCTCTTGCGGATGTTGAAACAGAAAGTGACTCACTCCATCTTGGGGATGAGGCGGATCTTCTTCCGTTGCATCAGCTGTCGGAGGAAGGTGTGGAAGGCCGGCACATCAGTGGAAGACAGGGGCTGGTCCTGTCGGGGTCGGAGGTGAACCAGGTACCTCATGCTGTTGGACACCTCCAGCTGGCACTGCTTCTCCTGTGGAAACACAGCGTCATTCACGCACAGTGTCATTCACACAGTGTCATTCACACACAGCGTCATTCACACACACACAGTGTCATTCACACACAGTGTCATTCACACACAGCGTCATTCACAGCGTCTGTTTCTCTGAGTCACTACATTCACACACAGCGTCATTCACACACAGCGTCTGTTTCTCTGCGTCACTACATTCACACACAGCGTCTGTTTGTTTCTCTGAGTCACTACATTCACACACAGCGTTTGTTTCTCTGCATCACTACATTCACACACAGCGTCTGTTTGTTTCACTGAGTCACTACATTCACACACAGCGTCAGTCTGTTTCTCTGCGTCACTACATTCACACACAGCGTCAGTTTGTTTCTCTGCATCACTACATTCACACACAGCGTCAGTTTGTTTCTCTGAGTCACTACATTCACACACAGCGTCAGTCTGTTTCTCTGAGTCACTACATTCACACACAGCATCATTCACACACAGCGTCTGTTTCTCTGAGTCACTACATTCACACACAGCGTCTGTTTCTCTGAGTCACTACATTCACACACAGCATCTGTTTGTTTCACTGAGTCACTACATTCACATACAGCGTCTGTTTGTTTCACTGAGTCACTACATTCACACACAGCGTCTGTTTGTTTCTCTGAGTCACTACATTCACACACAGCGTCTGTTTGTTTCACTGAGTCACTACATTCACACACAGCGTCAGTTTGTTTCTCTGAGTCACTACATTCACACACAGCGTCTGTTTCTCTGAGTCACTACATTCACACACAGCGTCTGTTTGTTTCACTGAGTCACTACATTCACACACAGCGTCAGTTTGTTTCTCTGCGTCACTGCATTCACATACAGCGTCATTCACACACAGCGTCAGTTTGTTTCTCCGAGTCACTACATTCACACACAGCGTCATTCACACACAGTGTCTGTTTCTCCGAGTCACTGCATTCACACACAGCTTCAACTTCTCTGCATCACTATTCAGACAAATCAATATACACAACACCACATCTACAAGGCAGATGCCTGACCAGTAGCATAACCCAACATGCTAAGTAATGCCTTGAGTGCATGCATGTATGCTTGTGTGGATATCTTCTTCAGAATTTAGCCAGAGGACAACATTTATGTTGCCATGGGTACTTTTTAAGTGCACTAAGTGCATGCTGTACGCAGGACCTTGATTTATTGTCTAATCATTGATGTAATGTGTTATGTAAACAAAAGTGTTTTTGTAAAGCACCTAGAGCAGATTTCTGGATTGTGTGCTATGTAAGTATCCGTCATCATTATTATTATCTGATTGATGAGATGCTCTGTTTTGGGGGGGCATTTGGGGTTTTTTTTGCTGCCCTATCATCTGCACCATTTCAGTGGCATTACTCCCACGCCGCTCATTTAGATTCCCCCACACACGGCCACACCCAGCTCTGTCCATCACAGTTACAGTGTTGGCAGTCCCCAAGGAACCATCGATGTTAGGTCGCCAGGAGGCCACACACCAGAGGAGACCCTGCACTGATGCTGAGTCACTTCAGTGGTGTTCAGTGGTGCTGGTTCTGATTTAACGTACTTAGGACACCACCTACTAAGCCCCCTACTAACGACAATAATGGCATAGTCGTGGAGCCAGACTGAGTGAGCGTCCCTCCCAGAGTGGAGACTGCCACCACGTCCCTCAAACAACAGCCCCCCATGAATCTGCCGACACTGAAGACATTGACAGGACTCACCCCAAGCATGTAAGTGGAGGGGTATTGAAACTGAGGTCACCATGAAAGCAGGGCATGAAAGGCCACAGACTAAGACTTTTTTGTTTATATTGATGATGGTGAAGGAGGAGGAGGATGACAATGATGATGACGATGTTGCTATGGAGGTCCATTTTGGTTTGGGACTGTGTGACAAGGCTGTACTCTACGCTTCCTGTCATAATGATATCCCGGCGTTAACCAGGCCAGAGAGATATAGACACTTGCTTTAATTTTAATCAACTAAACTGAAGAAATGATCTGCCTAAGTGTCGATATGTTGTAGTATAAATCAAACTGAATAAGATTCTGAAGTCAATATACAGTTCTTGGGCACTTTCATGAATCATTAACAAACTCCTGTTCTAAATTTCTATTCTTGCTCCACTATTCATTTTCCAACAAAATATAACTCTGATACAGATAATGGACATTTCAACACACTTCCTCTCTCTTTATCTGCACCCTTTTTAGCAGCTTTGTCATCCATTCATTAGGTAAAATTCCCAGATGTGTAAGAGAGAAAGTCAATGTGTACTGCTAAAATACAGCATCTCTGAAGTACATCATCACCAATGGACTCAATTTTCAGTTTCACCCATGCCTGCTTTCAGTGACAGTTTCATTGTTATCTCAGCAAGGTGAATAGTTGAATATGAACTATGTATTCAAAACCATTTTGGTAAAAATCTGTAAGGTGGATGGTTAAAAGACTTTTTTCTTTTGTAAATTAAAAATACTCCATGCTCAAAAGCTGTAGCCGATGCTGCCAGCAAACAGACACCACTGACTGAACGTTCACTGGTTCAGGACACCGTAGTTCATTCCCTATACTGCGTTTTCTTTCAATTTTTGTTTTACCCCATAACTGCTGCCAATGAGAATGCTCATCAATGAAGGCTGCCATCTGACTGATATATGACGGAGTATACACGTCAGGATTCATTATTGGGACTCTTGGGACTGTAGCACTTTTGCTTTGCTTAATACCACCAGTAAAAAGTACACAGGTAGCTGTTGTTGCTCTTCAGGTTCAGACCACAAGTTTCAGCAGTCAAGAGTAAAGGGTCAGTGGTTTACAATGCTGCTGTGCATTCCCTGTACAGTGCTTTCTTTCAGTTTCCACTCAGGAAGGATGACCAGGGAACTGACCGCGGAGACTCGTTTCTCAGGGAAGCGTGGAGTGAACTTCCATCCTGGCAGCTGCAACAAAATGAAGCAATCATCAAATTTTCACTTTCAGTTTCAATGTCTCAAGGAGGCGTCATTGCGTTTGGGCAAATCCATATACGCCACACCACATCTGCTAAGCAGATGCCTGACCAGCAGCATAACCTAACGCGCTTTGTCAGGCAATGAGAGCATGCTCATTCGTGTTCCTATCAGAGTGGATTTCTTCCAGAGATTTTTGCAACACTCATTGCCAGGAGGAAGGTGGCAGAATGGTTAAGATGTCAGCTGCCAATATAGAGAATCCGTGAGGGTGTGGGTTTCTGCCAAATTTGACTGGAAAATCAAACTGACTGTCTAGTCATTCAGATGGGATGATAAATCGAGGTCCTGTGTGCAGCACACACTTGGCACACTGAAAAGAAAAAAAAGGATCAAATGATCTTCCATACCTGTATACCTGCTTTAATAACGTGGCAGAACATCACACACACACACACACACACACACACACACACACACACACACACACACACACACACAAATAAGGAAAAGTGGTACCTGTGTAAACTGTAAAGAGACAGAGGTCCAAGAGAACAGAGACCAGTGGCAAAGGTATAGGGATCAAATAAAACAGAAAATCATTTTATAAAAACACAGCCGCTGTGACAAAGGGGTTGGCATCACAGGCTGATGACTGCCAGGACCTGGGTTTCAACCCCATGAGAGGCAGGTTTTTTTTACAATACATCTTTATTCATCCTTTTGGGAATTTGCACGTGGCCAGCTCCTACCCAAAGCTAAGTGTGCTGTGGGCTCAAATGGGAAGCCAGGGACCACACAGTCAAGGATCATACACTTCGCGGATCAATCTTTGGGAGTGCTGCTCCAATTCCTGAACACTGCAAGCATCTGTATCTCTCGGGCCTGGTTAACGCTAGGATATATCATGAGAGTGTATGTGACTGTCTCCCACAAAATGACAGATAAATCATGCTGCATTTAAATGCACTACAGGCAAAAACAGTGCTGAGGGTCCATCTGGGGTAAATCGAGTTTTTTGCACCAGTGCAGAGTTCAGCCTCTGAATTACAACATATCTCACTGTTTTTGCCAAATTCAGACTATAAATTTGAAAGTTTAGTTAATTTCTGCACCTACATGCCGATATTGCAGAGCAATTATCCCCCAAAACAGCATATTTTACGTTCATATCTATTTGATATCTTAACAGAATATATTAATATTAAAAAAAACTAAAAATAAACATGTAGGTAAATACATAAAAACATAATACAGTGGAAATGGAAGATACTTGGAGGGTAAATCACTGAAATAAACAATGAACAAAATGGGCCACACTCAGCGAACACCTGCGCACCCACCCACACTGGCACACACTGGCATATTTAAAGTACAAAAAATAAAAATAGATTTAAAAAATTCACGTTTATTTCAATTCTTCACAAAATCAATTTAGATGTGCATCATTCTAATTTTGATATAAAAGAAATGAAAACAACAGAAGCTTTGTTTGTTGAGAGATCAAGTGGAAAAAAACTCTTTTACACCCCCAAACCACCTTTCAAAATTACATTGATATTATCATCAAGTGTGAATATCATTGCCCAAAGCATGTACAGACCCTAGTTTGATAACCTGCCCAACTTTCACAGGCATACAGCTAAAACAAACCCACATCACAAGGGGAAAATCTCTAGAGTCAGTTGCAAAACTTTAAAGCTGTTTTCTCAAAATGGCTACAGCACTACTAACACACTTTGAACTATCATAACTTCTACATTTTTTAACCTTGGAACATGTTTTATACATCACTGGAAACGTCTTTTCGACTTCTTTCTGGTATGAAATCTTTATATCCTGAAATATTGACTTATCTATCATTTTGTAGAAGCTGGTCACATATATACAGACTCATCACGTAGTCCCTAACCCAAATGGACTACCTTTGCAGCAACAGCATCACGCTGATGATCATCATTAATTATCATCAAACTACAGAAACAAAATGTCCCAAATTCTGGGGCACAAAAAGAAAAAAAAAAGAAAACCAACACAGAACAGAGGCACCCTTGTGAAAGACATGTAAAAAGGATGAAGAGAATACAGAACAGTAATACCTGTCCACATAGACAGAGATCAAAGATTATGTACAAATAACTATATTACCTGTGCACACAAAGGTAAACAGAAAACAAAACAGTGGTACCTGTACACAGAGACTGAGGTCAAAGATAATGAAGAAATGACAATGGTACCTGTGTGCAGAAGTTAAAGATAATATACAGATGATAGTGGTACCTGTGCACAGAGGTCAAAGATAATGTACAAATGACTGTGGTACCTGTGCACAGAGGTCAAAGATAATGTACAATGACAGTGGTACCTGTGCACAGAGGTCAAAGATAATGTACAAATGACTGTGATACCTGTGCACAGAGGTCAAAGATAATGTAGAAATGACTGTGGTACCTGTGCACAGAGGTCAAATATAATGCAGAAATGACTGTGGTACCTTTGCACAGAGGTCAAAGATAGTGTAGAAATGACAGCAGTACCTGTGCACAGAGGTCAAAGATAATGTACACATGACAGTGGTATCTGTGAACAAAGGTAAAAGATAATGTAGAAATGACAGTGGTACCTGCGCACAGACAGGTAAAAGATAACGTAGAAATGACAGTGGCACCTGTGCACCAACATAGGTCAAAGATAATGTACAAATGACAGTGGTACCTGTGTACATAAACAATGGTCAAAGATAATGTACAAATGACAGTGGTACCTGTGCACAGAGGTGAAGGTCAAACAGCAGGTGCAGGATGATGGCCAGGTGACTATAGAACACCAGTGGTCGTTTCTCCATCTTCAACACCAGCAGCCTCTGACACACACAGTGCACTGTATTGTATTGTATTGTGTTGTATTGTATTGTATTGTATTGTTCTGTACTGCATTGTGTTGTGTTGCATTACATTGCACTGTACTGTATTGTATTGCACTGTATTGTACTGTATTGTATTGCACTGTATTGCACTGTATTGTACTGTACTGTACTGCATGGCGTGGTGTGGTATGGTGTTCTGTAGATATGTAAAGCACTGTAGTGTACTGTTGCGTAGAAGACAAAAATGACTGCAGGATTCTTCAAAGACAAAAAACTAAAGTTTATAAAAACCTTTTGGGTGGTAGTCGAATCCTCTTTGTTTTGACACGACGTTTCGGACCATAGGCCCGTTGTCAAGTGTTTGTGTTTGTGTACTGTATTGTATTATATTGTATTGCGTGCTGTGCTGTGCTGTGCTGTGCTGTATTGTATTGTATTGTGTGTTGTGCTGTGTTGTGCTGTATAGTATTGTATTATGCTGTGTATTGTGTTGTACTGTGCTGTGCTGTATTGTATTGTACTGCATTGTATTGTATTGCATTGTGTGTTGTGCTGTGCTGTGCTATGCTATGGTGTGGTGTGGTGTTTTGTGTTGCATTGTGTTGTGTTGTGTCGTAAAGCATCATACTGCATTGTCTTGTCTTTTTATGTCTGCAAGTGTATTTGTTTTAACATCAAAGTGGAAATTTCTGCAGAATTTTGCCCAGAAAACTCTGCTGCCAAGGGTTCTTTTGATGCGCTAAGCACATGCTGCACATGAGACCTTGGTTTATCAGCTCATCCGAGCAGATGGGGGAAGTAAAAATCTCAGGATGTACATGCGACTCATTCTGAACATTGTACGAGTTACATTTTATGATTATGGATCATGGACCATTGAGGCAATTAGATGTGTTTAACAGATGGTCGTTCATGGACATTATGCATGATGAGGCCCTTCGACAAAGCCTCCTTTGAATAAAAAAAAAAAAGTTTAATGATGATAATAACACTAATTATAATAATGATAATCATGCAGAGAGGGAACAGGACAGGTCAGTGTGTGCTGGGCAGAGGACTGGGCCAGGAACAATGCTGGTTGTGAGCATCATCATCATCATCATCATCACCATCATCATCACCACCATCACCATTATAATCACCATCATCACCACCATCATCCTCACCACCATCACCATTATCATCACCATCATCACAACCACCATCATCATCCTCACCACCATCATATAACCCTCATTACCATGGCATTACCATCACCATCATCACCACCACCACCATCATCATCATCATCATATAAAGAGGGAAAAGGGCAGGTCACCCTGCACAGTGCTGGGAAGAGGGCCAGGAACCAATTGTGTCATCATCATCATCATCATCATGACCACCACCACCATCATCATCATCAGGACCATCATCATCATCATCATCGTCATTACCATTATCATCATCACCACCATCACCATCATCATCACAATCATCATGTAAAGAGATAAAAGGGCAGGTCACCCTGTACATCCCCGGGGACAGGACCAGGAACCACTCGGGTCGCCCCAGGCTGTAGAGGCCGTGCTGACGACCCATGGCTGTGATGAGGTGCGTCAGGTACGGCCGTTCCTTCTCCTCTGGAACCACGGCCACCACGGCCACTGGAGGGCCTGCCACATGTCAGCAGAGGCAGGTGATGCACAGCTTCACTGTCAGTCTCTACCTGTCTACGCATGCTGACTGATGTAAGCTACACCATATCTACTTTCGGGGGGGGGAAGGGAGAGAGGAGTGGGTTGGATGGTCAGCTAATTTCTGAGTAACACTACGGGGCAAGCCAACTGCTGCACAAGGCCAGAACTGGGCAAATAACACACTCAGACACGCAAATATTTACACACTGTACACACACTCACACACGCACACACACACACACACCTCAATAACTTTAACTGCAATAATCTGATCAAAACAGACGCGATCAAAACACAACCCATTTGCTCATGTGGTGGGGACTCACATCACTGACTGAACACCAGGCGCCAGAACATGAACAGCATGGACGCAAACTGCACAACCAACTTACACATACAACTTATACATCAATACGTACACATACATACACATAAGCAGCAGCACCCACACGCGCGCACACACACACATACACACACTCAACACTGTGACTCACCGTCCTCCCAGCGTCTGTGAGGGAACAGGGATGTCATGCTCTCTTCAAACTTTACGCACACAGAGTCGCCCTCCCCTGCCCGACGCCAGAGGGTCAGATAATCCATGTGGTATATTGCCCGGATGCGTGGGTTGCTTTCCTCCTCAACTTCCTGACACACACAGCCAGCTATTACAGTAAACTCTCTTGTAAACACCCCCCCCCCCCTTCATTTCTGGTCAAAACTGTGCATCAGGTAAAATACATTGTAAATGCCCACCCCCCACTTGAAACAAAAATATCATGAACTAATAACGATAACGTGTGTGAATGTATGTGCGTGTGTGTGTGCACCCATGCATGTGATTATCTATCAAAGAATCTGGCTCTGTCAATGTTGATCGAATAATCAAGAATGACCTGACATGACTTTTTTGACATTACCAATTTGCCTTATTTCTTTTCAACAGACTGAGCTCACATTTCTTTCTGTTGTTGAATGCTGTGTTCTCAGCCCTCCCTCCAGACCCTGCCCCAACCAGGGACGCCTGAACGACAGGTACATTTATAACCTCAAGGCCAGTCTCTTCAGCCTGGCCAGCATATGAGACTGCTGCAGCTGAACGAAATGGCTGGCATGCTCTGTCACAAACTGCAGTGAGGTCCCCTGAGGAAAATGGCCACCAGCGCTTGTAGTTGTCTTTCCCTGCCCTACTTTGCTGGCTTTCCATGCCCTGCCTGCAGCTACATGCCTGCTTCAGACTGTGGGTTATAAAGCCACATGCCTGTTTCAGACTGTGGGTTATAAAGCTACATGCCTGCTTCAGACTGTGGGTTATAAAGACACATGCCTGCTTCAGACTGTGGGTTACAAAGCCACATGCCTGCTTCAGACTGTGGGTTATAAAGCCACATGCCTGTTTCAGACTGTGGGTTATAAAGCCACATGCCTGTTTCAGACTGTGGGTTATAAAGCTACATGCCTGCTTCAGACTGTGGGTTATAAAGCCACATGCCTGCTTCAGACTGTGGGTTATAAAGCCACATGCCTGTTTCAGACTGTGGGTTATAAAGCTACATGCCTGCTTCAGACTGTGGGTTATAAAGCCACATGCCTGCTTCAGACTGTGGGTTATAAAGCCACATGCCTGTTTCAGACTGTGGGTTATAAAGCTACATGCCTGCTTCAGACTGTGGGTTATAAAGCCACACGCCTGCTTCAGACTGTGGGTTATAAAGACACATGCCTGCTTCAGACTGTGGGTTATAAAGCCACAATCCTGCTTCAGACTGTGGGTTATAAAGCTACATGCCTGCTTCAGACTGTGGGTTATAAAGCCACAATCCTGCTTCAGACTGTGGGTTATAAAGCCACATGCCTGCTTCAGACTGTGGGTTATAAAGCCACATGCCTGCTTCAGACTGTGGGTTACAAAGCTACATGCCTGCTTCAGACTGTGGGTTACAAAGCCACATGCCTGCTTCAGACTGTGGGTTATAAAGACACATGCCTGCTTCAGACTGTGGGTTATAAAGACACATGCCTGCTTCAGACTGTGGGTTATAAAGCCACATGCCTGCTTCAGACTGTGGGTTATAAAGACACATGCCTGCTTCAGACTGTGGGTTATAAAGACACATGCAAGCTTCAGACTGGGTTTCAAAGCCACATGCCTGCTTCAGACTGTGGGTTATAAAGACACATGCAAGCTTCAGACTGGGTTTCAAAGCCACATGTGTGTCCACTGAAGATGGCACAACGCATCATCTCCAGTTCCCACACCATAATGCTGAAAGCAATGTCATCTTCCTTCCAGACCCTATCCCAAAGGTGATGGAGGAAAGGCGTGGACAGAGAGAGAGAGAGAGAGGGAGACAGCAGTAGGAACACCTGCCTGTAAGTAGGGCATGAAACCCTTAATGGACTCTGTCAGCACCATCTGTTTGGTGCCAGCCTTCAGCAATGCCTTCGTCACAACACCGAGCCCTGCACACAATAATGCTGGGGTCACAACTTCAGACTACTCATTCACTAGAGTTTACCCTGGAGTCATTCACTAGAGTTTACCCTGGAGTCATTCACTAGAGTTTACCCTGGAGTCATTCACTAGAGTTTACCCTGGAGTCATTCACTAGAGTTTACCCTGGAGTCATTCACTAGAGTTTACCCTGGAGTCATTCTGTCGGCTTGCCTTAAATAACCCCCCCCCCCCCCCTTTTGTGGCTAGTCGAGATCATTCACCCCACCCCCCAGCCCCCAACTTGGAAATTACCCCCTTACCTTTTAAGCTATTGAAAAAGAAAGCGGGACCGTTCTTGGCTAGCCTTTCGTGACTTCATCTTTCTCCCCTCTCCATTATAACTTAATATATGTGTACTTACACACACACCTTCTTTTGCCACTTAATTCATGTAAACATACACACACACCTTCTTTTGCCACTTAATATAAGTAAAGATAGTGCTAATTTTGAACAAAACATTACAGTTCATATACATACAGAAAAATAAATAAATAGATAAACAAACCTGGATTTACTTCTAAAATTGGTGTTGATGAATCACTTTGATTTTTAATGACAGTGCTTGCAATTTCATCTGAAACATAAAATACACATTCACAGATCAAGTTTAAAGATGAAGACAGGAATATATCTCAAAGTCATAAGCATAATTCCTAAAAATTGCAACATCCAGCATTCTCAGTGGTCTGCTGATTAAAGCTGATCAAATACCATGGTCTTTTGTGGGAAATTTCAATCTCAGCACTACTTTTGACATGCTGAGAATGATGGCAATCAATGTTTTTAAGGTAATTTTTTTTCAAGTTTGATCATAGATTCACTTTTTGTGTTAGTTCAGTTGTTCATGATGAAATGCACTGCAAAACCAGTGTCTTTGTAATGAACAATAATCACGTCACCTGTGGAATAAAAATTGTTTTGAAGGCATTTAATGTTGGCCCTCAGATTGTGTGTGTGTGTGTGTGTGTGTGTGTGTGTGTGTGTGTGTGTGTGTGTGTAAGTGTGTCTGTGTGTGTGTCTCCCAGTACTTAGGACTTTTTTCCCCTATGTTTCTGTGATGATGAATCACAACAATGGGGGCAATGAAGATGCTGCATTAGGGGTCCATTAAGGTTGCGGACTATCAGTCTGTGATGTAAACGCTTCACTGGTTTCACTCTATGAACTGGGTATGTCTGCATCTTTCACTATATCACTAAGTAAAGATGGTGGCTGTGTGGCCATTCATTTTGTGTTGTACAGTAAAGCTTCTCCATTTTGTGATCTTTTGAACAGTTCCGTCTCTGCAAGGTTCTGTTTGCTGACTACACATTTCACAGAGGATGATTTTGGTTTATTTCTCTGTGCCTTTTAAGTTTTATTTAATCGTATGCAAAGCTGGTGGGAAATGCAAAGTAGCAATAGCTTGAAGCTGCACTAAAAAAAAAAAAAAAAGTGTTGTGCAATTCCCTTCCATGTGCTGTGCTGTGTAAATTACATGGTGTGCTGTGCCATGGCATATTTATGCAAAATATACTGCTAAACAATCATATTAGGTACTACTTAACAACTAATTTCTGGGAATGTGATTTTTGGTGTGTCATCGCCACCCCTCCCACCCTACACTCCATCAGAACTAATGTACAACTCACCTGCCAGACCTTTGTCCAAGACATACACCTGCCTGCTGGCTTTGGTTGGCAGGAATGGGAACTGCTTCTTGGCGGCTGTGGTCTCCTCTCTGGCTGTTTTTCTAGAACTCTTCTCCTCCTCGCTGCGCACCCTGGCCTTTGCAGCCAGGCAGCGTTTTGGGACGCTTGTGGACAGAGCTGGGACAGGGATCTGAGTGATGACAGCAGAGGAAAGTCTTGTCACTGAACAGGTGCTGCAAGCTGCTGAATTCAGAGACCCCAGAAATGAAGCGATCTGGACACTCTTAAAAGCCATGTTTCCACCACACTGAGTTGTCACTGTACTTTCATAGAGGTTCAGCTGGGTCTGCTGTAAAGCTGATCAATGGCAGTCTTCTGATAGCATCTGCAATACAAAATCAGTATAATTACATAATTTTCCCAACTCGTTTGTCATTCCTGCATTTAGTTCTCTGACATTAGATTTCAAGTGTTATCACTGTCAATACCCCTGCTATAACTTTTGTCCACCCACCCACCCATTCATCCACACACACGCACACACGTGCGCGCGTGTATGTTTGTGGATATTTAGCAGAGTTTATAAGTTTGCGGTAGAAAGTAAGAATACCTTGCTGCACTGAAAAATGACCTCAGTTATGGATTTCTTTAAAATACGTCACGGAATTCGTGATTCTGCTACTGGAATTAATAATTGCTACAAGATTCTAGATTCTTTTGTCTTCGCTTATTTTGTCTTAGTAACAGAAGGCATGTTGCTTGAAACAGTTGTGAGCAGCCTCCTTTACCCAGCTGAGACATCATATAATGTTCCAAAATTTAGAAAGTAGGTTCGGGGAGATAACTCGTCCGGCAATGTCGAAGTCTCGTTTGCCGAATAAACAGAAAGGTGAATTACTTATCAGCCTTTAGTACAATACAGACTTTACAAGCTGCTCAGTGTCAAATTTTACTAAGGTTTGTGGTATGCGGTCTTAACCGTTTTTCTGGTTTGATTTCTGAACTCTCAATCAACGTGAGATGTAAACGAGAAGTAATGTAAAAAGTTGTGTCAAACAATGCACGAAAGAAAGGGAAAAGACCGATAAAAGTTTGTTATTAAGCACAGAGTGCAAGTAAGTGTATATTTTTGTCAGAAGCGTAAAATAAATCGTGTTTAATATTGCATCAGGTGTTGTATTTGACGGCATTTGTAGCTAGTGCAACCTGAAACGCTGGAAAGATGTGCAAAGGTTCCAGAGTGAAAGTTAGCATCTTTCGTTTACCATTTGGAATAAAATGTCAACACCTTGTATAGATCAAAGTGGCAGGAGATGCTTCATCTTTTTTCAGTTTCATGTTAAGATAACTAAAGTTAGGATGAATTATTGCACGGCAGCACACGTGTCGTGCAAGCAGGTCTCGGTGCCTCATGATCGTGTGTTTCAATCGCTGCATCATTTGAATGGTAACCTAATTTATTAGTATATAAAATGTGTGATCATAGACAACTGAATCATGCCCATTTCATCAATTATTCCCTTGATATAGCACTGGTACAGAGTTAATATAAAATATTTTAGTGTTCCTGTAGCCTGTTACCAAGCTAAATTGCATTGTGGCGGTGATCAAATCAAAATGCTCCTGTTAAATATTGGGACGTTTCCGGTGTTTCTGTTGAGGGACATGGAAAATTATCTCCCTTTGTGTTTACAAGGTGGCGATTGGATCAGTGGACCAAGCTTTCCATTAGATTCCACAGCAGACAGAATTAGATCCTCCGCATTGCAGACATATTTTGAAAGGCAAGTGCATGTGCTCAAAGTAAACAATGCAACAGAACTGCACATTGGCCAGGAAAAAAACAGACTTTAAAAGTAATGCATATTGCCCCCCCCCTCTCCCTCCACCCTCCCAGTTGGTAAGCACACAGATTTACTTGTGAATTACCCCCTTTGATAATTTTTCTTGAAGAACATTTACAGAATGGACTGAAAGAAAGAACATACAATGTCGTCGTCAATCCACCTGTGCGACTTAAAGATAGATCGAAGCGTCGTATTACGGTACAGAAGCAATTTGTCAATTGACTATTTGCATTACAAAAATGTATTAAGATTTTTCATCATTGCACAAATTCCAACAAAAAATGTAGAACAGGATTGATCAGTTTAAGCATTCTCAAGTTAAAGATTATACATTCACTAAAATCCATAACGACATGTAAAAGCAAGTTAATACACCAACACAGTCTGTTTCTAAACGAGGCATCACTGCGTTCAAATTCATATAGGCTACAACACATAAACTGGGCAGATGCCTGACCCCAGACCCTTAAAGACACTGTTTCGGCAGATAAGTATCTGGACCATTCTCCCACCCTCCTCACCTTCCTATGCCAATACATGGCAGTTACCATTTTCTCAGGGAGGCATCACTGCGTTCAGGCAGAATTATTAGATATATATAAGTTTCAGTTTCAGTAGCTCAAGGAGGCGTCACTGCGTTCGGACAAAACCATATACGCTACACCACATCTGCCAAGCAGATGCATGACCAGCAGCGTAACCCAACACGCTTAGTCAGGCCTTGAGAAAAAAAAAAAAGATATATATAAGCTACACCACATCTGGTAGGCAGGTGCCTGACAGCAGTATAACCCAGCACACTAGTCAGGCCTTGAGTGCATGGATGTGTATCTATCAAAGAGGATTTCTTTTACTGAATTTTGCCAGAGGACAACACTTTTGTTGCCATGGGCTCAGTTTATAGTCTCATCCAAACAAGCTGCTCAGTTTTATTTTTCAGTAAAACTTGGAAGAAACCTCAGAAAGGGGAGAGCAGGAATTGAAGTTGGACTGTCATAGACTCTATTGGTAGATAAGTATCTTAACCATTCTGCCACCTTCCTCCCTATACTTCCTCCACACTGGATTGGTCCAATCACTAGTCCACAAGGACAACAAAATGACCAGGAAAAATTGCAGAAGAAATAGAATGTCATTGATAGAATTGTTTATCACATTTGACATAATAAAAATGGGCCAAAATGTACAAAATATGAGATACTTTTTTTGTTGTTGAAATGCGGACTAGCACCTCTCTCGCACCCGCTTTCTTTCTATTGTGTATACTGGTCTAGAAAGATCTGGAGAAAATGGGAACATGTAGTGGTGTTACAATGAACTTTAACATCTTTTAGGCAGTAGAAATGCATGAAAATAATATGATTTAAACCTGAGAGAGCTGACAGGCACAGTAGCCGAGTGGTTAAAGCATTGGACTTTCAATCTGAGGGTCCCGGGTTCGAATTTACAGTAGCAGTGTCAGGTGGGTAAAGGACAGAGATTTTTCTGATCTCCCAGCTTAACATATGTGCAGACCTGCTTGTGCCTGAACCTCCCTCGTCTGTATATGCAAGCAGAAGATGAAATACGCATGTTAAAGATCCTGTAATCCATGTCAGTGTATGGTGTGTTATGGAAACAAGTACATACCCAGCATGCACACCCCCAAAAACAGGGTTTGGCTGCCTACATGTATAAAAACAGTCATACACGTAAAATATAAGCCCCCTCATGTACGTATGAGTAAATGTGGGAGTTGCAGCCCACGAATGAAGTAGAAGAAACCCAGGAGAGTAATCAATTTACTGTGTGAAACATAAGTTTAAGTATTAGATTTTTTATATCATTGTTTGGGTGATTTCCCTGTGGCTAGTATTTTTGCTTCCATGTTTAAACATAAGGGGTTAAAATCAACGCCTTCACTTTTTTTTCTTTTTTCTTTTTTTTTCAGGTTCACAATATTTACTTCAGTTCAGAACACTTTTTTTTTTTTTTTTTTTTTTTTTAGTGATAATCCTCCCCTGTAGTTGCAGAAATCGAGCCTGTATAATTTTTTTATTTATATCTATCATGAAATATGATTATGTTTGTCCACATCTCTCTTCCTCTCTCCCTCTCTCACCACACCTCAGATTTCTCCGTCTCTTTCTTGCTCTCCTATTCATATGTCAGTCTGTTTGTGAGTGTGTGTGTGTGTGTGTTAGGTAAATGATCAATCACAATTGTTGAAAGCTTGAACACACTTTTGTCATTTATTTCCCAAGGACATTATTGACATACCTACAAGATCAACATTTATGCCAATATGCTTGTCAGTACAAAGTCATTAGTCATTTGCCGAAATATATCAGTAATCAGGAAGAAAGGAGGCAGATAGATTTATTGGAAATGCTGTGCAATACATTTCTTTTCACTGAGCAGAGAATTGAAGCTGGATGTTTCTGACACAATTAAGATATTTCTCATGCTATGTTTCCTGTAATTCTGTTTACCTGTTTGTATTTTTTGTTGTTTCCTTTTGTTTCAGGAAACTAGAACTGGACATTCCACACTCAACAAAACAGCCAGCTGGATTTCAGGCAGCGTAGATTTAAACATAAACTCTTGATTGAGATATATAAACCTGAAATTAAGCCATCTGGTCAGAATGGATCACATGTATGCTGCCACTTCCCCGCGGACTGGAGCTGATGTGGAGATCACCCCTCCCCCTTTTCTGTCCACCTATTTGAAGAGCCGTGACTTTGCACACACATCACCCGAGCGTCCCTCAACCAGCCACCAGGAAGACCTGTCTCCGAGGACAACGCGTTCAGCTGCAAGACGTGACGAGCCTTTGGAGACCAGGCAGGCTGTCAAGCAGCAGGAGCTATCACCAAAGACCCGGAAATCAGCCACCAGACAAGAGCAGCAGCCTGCAGACACAAAAGGAAGTGCCAGACAAAAGCAATCAGCCAAAATAAAGAAAGTGGACACCAATTCGGATGCTGAACCAGATCAGCCACCAGAAACAAGAAGCAAGGCTTCCAGACAACAAAACCAAACAAAGAAGGCAGAAAGTCAGGACACAAAACAAGACCTGTCATTACTAACAAGAAAGACGGAATCCAAACAAGATCAGGCAAAGAAAACAGAACAAATGGATACCAAACAACCCCAAGAACAAGAGACAAGAACGGTTGGTTCCAAACAGCAACCTCAAACAAAACCCAAAAAAATGGTCACCAGACTGGATCAGTCTCCAGAGATAAGAAACGTGTCAAAACCAGAAGACCAAACCAGACAAACAAGAAGTTTGGTCACCAGACAAACACCTGAGAGAAAAACTAAAATGGCCAACACAGAAGACGATGTTGTGGAAACAAGACAAGCGGCTGTGGAAAAGGTTGGGCATGAAGATACAAAGAAATTATCCAATGGAAAAGACACAGAGCCATCAGAGGCAGCAGCAAATTCACCATTGACCTTGAGGAAGAGAGGGAGGCAGAGGAAGCAGTCTTTGAACAGTTTGAAATCAACACCTTCAAAAGAATCGGGTAAAGACATTGCTCCAGAGGCTACAGTGATATCAACACCTGACAGAAGTGACATTCCAGAAGACAGCAGTCTGCAGATGGAAAAGGTCGTACCTGCCCAGTCCTCTGCCAGTCCATTGTTATCAGCATCCGCACGTGACCTTGGGGGTTCCTGCACAACACTTGATGTCCATGTTGTTTCACATGACCAGGACAATGAAAGCCCAGAAAAAGGGGGTAAAGATCAGACTGAAAAAAACACCACCTCCAAACAGACATTGCAAAGAAAAGAGAAATCAACCACCCAAGAGCAGGACAAAGCCAATGAACATTCACATAGTGGTGGTGAGGCACCTTCTGGCTCTCAGACAGTGTCGCAGCTCAGAATTTTATTCAGCGCCCATATTGAACCATTCCCAGTGCAGACAGCTGGCCAGGAACCTGTGAGGAAACCTGACAGCAGTGATTGCCCTGAAGGAGCAGCAGACACACCTGTGGCTCAGGGGTCAGGCCTCACACAGGACTCCAGTCTGAGTGGTGCAGACGATGGCAGGATTCCAGCCAGTGACTCTGCACAAAGCAAACACCCAGACATGTGTGACTCTGATGACAGCAACAACAACACCAGCAGTCTGCAGTCAGGTGAGGTGAAGTCCTCTCACAGCACAGCACACAGCCCATGTTCCAGCAGTGAGCCAGTGGAGGCAGACGGTAATGACAGCAAAGCACCTCAGGATAGTTCAGAACCAATGGAGGTAGATGACAGTGGTGACAGACAAGGTTTCCATGGTAGCCCAGAATCAAAAGGTAAAAATGATGCCAAATCTAGTTCTCCATTCAGCCCAGAATCAGTAGACAAAAGTGGTGGTGATGAAAAGACTACTGCCGAACAAAGTGACACTGTTAAAACAGAAACCCAGGGGACAGGTTCAGAAAGTATGTACTGCACCCAGTTGGAAAGTTCAGCACCAGAAGGTGAGAGAAGAGAAGACGTTGTAAGTGGCAGCAGCAAACAGACTGCCCGTGATGCCAGTGCTACAGTGGGAGATGGACAACCATCAGCACGTCATGCCGAGGCAGTTTTGCAGACGACAGAAGACAGTGACATGGCCTCTGTCACACTCCGCAACATTTGTGAAGCAGTGAGGCTGAAGAGAAAATCACCAGAGAGAGACAGCAGCAGCAAAGTGGTGAAAGCAGCACCTCTGATTTTGAGAAAGCGAAAGGTGAAAGAAGCTGGTCTGGACAGTTCCTCTTCAGACCCCTTCCCGTCCTCTCAGCTGTCGGATGCGTCGCCCTACTCATCACGGTCACTGACATCCATCCTCAGTTCCACATCCTCCGCCAGCAGCCCAGTATCACAAAGCAGCTCGAAGTCCCCAGCCAAGTTTAGCAAAAAGAAAGCCTCAGTTCCCAAAGCAGGTGATCAAAAATAGCCACACAACCTTACATTATTTTTCTGTTCAAAGTAAAGACCAACCATTGATATGTTTCCCAATACAATTGTACTGTTCAATCAAGTTGGAAAAAAAGTTATTCTCAGTCTGGTCAAAGGTGAAATCCCCAAGTAACTATTACACAAAATTTCTTAAAAACACATCTATATAAAACTTTTAAAAGGCTTCAGCTGTACCTTGATATTTACAAACTTATGTTTCTTGTCTTCATTAACAGTTTCCAGGTCAGAAGGAAAAGAGTGCTCTGTAATTGAATGAGCAAATGCACAAGGTGTTGTCACTGATAATTAAAGATATTAGATACATGCATCAGTGGGTCACTGTAAATGTTTGAATAAACATGATTTCAGGAAAAAAATGTCCTTTTTTTCTTTTAATTCCAAATTAAAGGGTTTTCAGTTGTGTTAGGTGTGATAGTATTCTGATGGAGCACTTAGTTATATGTATTTGTCAGGTTTTTGTTGTTGTTGTAAGCTTTGATGATGGATTGCAGTATTGTTCATTGCTTACAGATCCACGTGACTTACCCTGTGGCCTGGAGAAGTACAGGATTCCACTCCGAGACCATGGTATGTTCGCTCTTTCATTTTTTTCTCCTCTGTTGCTTCTGCCCTTTCTTTTTTCCTGTCTGCCAGAGTATTATGAACAAAGTCTCTTTTATAAAGTTTATGGAAACATCTGCAGTATTGGTTCTGGCTAACCATCTTAGTTTTGCCATAGTTGGAGCACTTGAAGTGTGGTCATGATCATATTCTTTTTTTTCCTGTTGTTTTTATGTTGAGAAAGTGTTATGATAGTTCTCTCTGACTTACAACAGTGTATCATGCTTATAAACGGATACATTGCACCTTCGAGTGCATTTCATAAAAGTTATTTTTATTGTATTTGTGATCACTTTTTGTCGCAACAGATTTCTCTGTGAAATTCTGGCTGCTCCTCTGGGGGAGAGTACATTGCCTTAGTGCTGTGTCACTTTTTTTCTTTTCTGTTTTTTTGTCTGCACATGTTTATATAACTATCAAAGTGGATTTTTCAACAGTGTTTTGCCAGGAACAACTCTTTATTGCTGTGGGTTCTTCTACATACGCACAGATGGCCTCAGTCTCATCCCAGTGACTAGCACCTAGACCACCACTCCAAGTCTAATGGAAAGAAGGGGGCTGGGGGGGTAAAAATCTCTGGCCGTATACTGTATGGGATTTGAACATGCGGAAACTCGCTTCCCAGTTGGTGTATTAGCACTAGGCCACCAGTCTACAAAATCTGTTGTTTTTTCTGATGTGTTCTCTCCTCTGTGGTTGCTGTTGATGCACATATTTAGGTGAGATTTTTCACAGCATATTTAGATCGTTCCCCAGTCTTTGAGAGAAGCAGCTGACATGTGTTGAATTGCTGGTCACCAGGGTCCACAAGGCTTCAAGGCCCTGTTTTGGCACTGTGTCTGATTTCTCTCACTCCCTCTGGGTGTCAATGGCTACCTGACTTTGATTGGGAAAGGTTAAAACTATAAAAAGAGTGGAAAGACAGGATTGGATCTCGCCTTCCCATGCCAGTCATAGGCACAGTGGATATGAATTCACTGCCCTGTTGGCTGTAAAAAGGCTGTTGGACCTTGAAGCTAAGCGCCCACATGTGTGATAAGTTCTGGTAAGACAAATGGCTTTGGACAGTACTTACAGTCAGTGCCACCCACCCATCAGTTCAATGCTTTGCAGAGGACCTTAGTCTTTGAGTTGTCTCTCTTTAGTTCCTTTTACTTGACTTCTAAATCATGCCTTTCCATTGTTATTTTGTTTCTGTTTTGTTGTTTGTCATGGACGAATTTTCTTTTCAAAGCTTTATCAGCACATTGGGTTTATGCGAAGGTCAGACATCTCCTTTTTCTGTCTTTTTTTTTGGTTGTTTTAGAGCCAGTGTGATGTTGCATGTATGGATCAGTCCGCACTCTTTGACATCTCTTTGAAACTGAAATCTGTGGCAGGCTGGAAACGGGAACTTGTGGTGCGTGGAACATACGACGAGATCAAGTGCAAGTTCCCACCAGCAGATGTCTACTACTTCACCCCTGAGGGAAGGAAGCTGGTCAGTGAACTGACACAGGGATTGCTTGGGTGTTAGTTGTCATCATGAGACAGACAGAATTTGTGTCATTGCACTGATGTGGCTGGGGGTATATTATAACAAATTGTGTGTGCATAGTTAACTCACTCGGGACGACAAGTTTTCTCCCTTGCTTTTCCCCACAGATGGCCCATTTGTAAGGGTTTGGAAAATAATTACAAAAAATACAAAATACTGTGTAAGAAAATGAAACTTTCACAACTGGTTTATTACGTGTTGAGCTATTACATATAAAAAAAATCAAATTTCTCATCTTATTTTTACAGTTTTGCCATATGTAGAAAATACTGCCAATTTTTCACCCCAAATCACCATACCCATGCTCGCTTTCTGAATTAAATTCGCTTTCTTCTTCGTCATCATCCACCTCTTCAATGTCCGACCCTTCAGTTTGTAGCATTTCAAGTACTTTGGCAACCCTAAAACGTTGCCGTCACTGCCTTGTTCTCTTCACAACATTCTGAGAAGAGCCCGCTTTGCTAACAGGCTGGCATGCAAGCAGACGACCAGTCAGTGACTTTGTCAGCGTGTGTGCGAGACAGGCCACACATCCCAGGCTGACCAATCATACTGTTCGATTGTGGAGTGACCCAGAATGGCGCACTCTGCTTGGCTAATCACAAAATCACATGTACAGCGCATGATGGAATTTTACTTTTGGAGAATGCTATTCCATTCCTTCGTCCGGATCTGAATACGTTTTGTGTAGGAATGCGTGAGCATTCCTTCGTTCGGAGAGAGTTAATACAATATTGGAAGGAAAATTAGGAATGTCAACAAGATTCTTATCTTTCTTTAGACTGCCTGTTATCTAAGAGTATGTTTGTTGTTGTTGTTTTTTAATGTGTTTAACTGAAATGCTACTTTGCTTCAAAACCAGTGACTGGCAGTTTTAGTGCTGTAATTCAAGGTGTATAAAGTGAGAGTTAATTAACCCCTTCACTGCTGGTACATTTTACAATAGCCTGTGCTGAGAAAATTTTCAGAAAAACAAGAAA
>NC_134879.1:58288809-58351309 GCF_041734735.1 Babylonia areolata | reverse complement strand
TGTAAATATGCCTTTCTCTGAAAGGGATTTCATATTCAAAAGTGCTTTCCTAAACAGTGTGTTTTGTGTTGAGAGTTTTTAACAGCATGATTTGAGAAACTGGAAGCATGACCCAGTGACAGTAGCTGGCAGTGAAATCTTTGAAAATGGATCAGATCTGGTTGTCATTAGTTAGAACAAAGTGGCTCAGTATTTCTAGAAAATACCTCTTGGTTCAGGAAAGAACAGAACAGCTTGTTGTTTGAAATTATGTACCATACAGAAAGGAGCTGACACGTTTTGTTTTTTCCTCTTTGAATATGTTGCAGACTGAACAGCTTTATGTGGCACAGAACAAGTGTCTAGGATAAGTTATTGGTGTCTGGAATAAGTTTTCTTTTGGGTGCTCTGTCACACAAATAGCCTTTATTTCTGAGAACTAGCCTTATGTCTGTTACGTTGGTGTTTTCCTTTTGGATTTCCAGTGTCAGAGAAACCAGGGGTGTTGACGGCAGACAACTTCACGTTCATGAAGAAAACCATCTGGGAAGAGCCCTGGGAGACAGTGCGTCAGGCAGGGAGCAGCAGGCTGGGAAGGAGAAGTGGCTCATCATCAAAAACTCTTTCACCACTCAAAAAGGTGAAGGTGAAGGCTGCAAGGATGGGATCCAGCATTGTCAGCATGCAGCCTGAATCCTCAGACACAGCCAGGCAATCCCCACCACAGCCCAAGTCAGCCCCCACCTCAGGCAGATCAAAACACAGATCTTTTCTGCACTTGAGGTGTGAGGACAGCGACACAGAGTCGGAGACTGACGACGAGGACTATGACCCATGGAAGGAGGAGTCATCTCCAGACTGGAACAAACGACGCACGTTTGTCAAACACAAAGGCAGCAAGCAGCCCAAGCTGAAGCATTCACCTGAACGTGAAGTGCTCATCCAGTCCCTGCCAGAACCAGACATCATCATTGACCGAGCAGATGAGTCTCTCTATGCAGGAGCTGTTGCTGACAAGACTGATGGTTTTGACAGTGGGGGTGACAGGAGGGTGGGAGGTGCGGAGGAGGGACCCAAGACGCCACGCATGATGCTGCTGCCTGCTGACATCAAGGAGGAGCTTGTTGACAGTGAGGGGGAGGGGGAGGATGATGTAGGAACAGTTCACATCCATCGCTCACCTCAGATGCCAGCAAGGCCACTTATGAAACCCACAGCTCGGAAGAGCACCATGCCTCGAATCAAACTGAAAAAGCCCAGGTAGGATTTCTGTGGTATCAGTTGTATTTATGATCTGTCCTTATACATGCCATAAAGCATAATGGCTTTGTGCAGTCAGCTAGACTATAACTGAAGAAGTAACAATGTCAAATGTTTTGGTGTCTAACGCATGTGGGTTTGGTTGTGGTGCGGTGAAAAGTTTGTGCTGATGGATATAAATGTGACCTTTTGTATCACTATTGGTTCAAAGACAGAGGGGCAAGGAAACCACTTTTGACTTTTCAAAATCAAAAAAGCCCAAAATCCAAAACATATGCATTTCTCTGTCAAAGCTTAAAGAAGTAAGGTTTAATTGTTTGTTGTTGTTGTTGTTTTTTAACTCCCCACAGCAGCAGCAGCAAATCCAGAGACAACACACTTCTGATGGAGGGTCAGCTGTGCAGCAACGCCTGCCCAGGTCTGAACGGTGTGGCTCCCTCCCTGCAGTGCTGTGTGTGCATGTGTCTGTTCCACCACCAGTGTGTCAACGTCAACCCAGCCTACACCCTGCCGGGGGCCTTCAAGTGCCTGGTAGGTCAAGTGGCACACAGTGTTGACTACCTCTGCTGGGCTAGAAAAGCCCAGTCCTGGGGGGTGGTAGATAAAACAAATCTGTATTTATCTGTATGCTCTTTAAGGTCGTGAGCTATGAGGTGTGGTTTTGCTGTTGTTTTATTTGGGTGGTGGTGGTTGTTCATCATGGTCAAGGTCAATGTTTTTTGGGTTTTTTTTTTTATCATATTATGTTACTGGAGATGAGTTAGCCATGTTTGCTCAGCAGCTGAGGGGTTGGCTGTGTTTCAGAGATGTAAAGACGTGGCCACCTCAGATTCCCCTGCATGCTCCGTGCTGACCACTCGACCTCCAGTCTCTGCGTCCTCCACAGTCCCCACCCCCACATCCACCACACCCTCTTCCACCGCTCCCCCTCCACCCAGGGTGATAGTGGTGCGGGCACCCCTGGCCCCCCCCCCTGGGGGCTCCCTCCCCTCCCTGCAGACAGCCCCCTCCCCCCTCATCACCACGGCACCCACCCCCCTGGTGTCGGCGGTGCGTTCTGACGGCCGGAGGGACGCCATCCAGCTGCTGAGGAATCTGACCACCTTGGCGCAGTCCTCGTCCACAGCACCGGGGGCCATCCCCGTGCGACACGCGCCTTCCACCCCGCCCCAGCTGGTGAAGGGCGTCACCACCACCACCTCCACTCCCGGGGTGGGGTCAGTCCGCTACTGTGTCATCCCTCCCCTCCAGGCCAGACCCCCACCCCGCCTAACCGCTGCTCCAGGCGTGGTTGTGGTGCCCCCTGCCCCTCCCCGTCCTCCTCCTCCTCCTCCTTCCACTGCGCTGCCCCTGACTGTGCTGCCCCCCAGTGCCCATACTGTCTGTCTGCCAGTGTCGGGTAGTGGTGTGCCTCAGCCCCAGATGATGACGCTGCCCGCCTCACTGCTGGGCCGCCTGAACCTGAACCAGCCACTGGCATTGAAACTGAACAACGCCCAGGTGGTGGTGCCCCCCTCCTGCCTTATCAGCACCAAGGAGGGACTCAAGGTACCTGCCTTGTGCATGCACACAGCCACTCATTGCTGTCACTCAGGGTTTGCATGGAGTTGGGGGGTGGGTGGGCTGGTGGAGTGGTGACTCGGGCCATACTGATCTCATTTCTCAACGGTTCACCAATCATGGGGTTATACATAAGAGCATGATCACAGATGTTTGGCTTGGGAACTGAACTGACATTATATACATGTATGTGTGAGTGGTTCCTGGCTGTGGAACAGGTTGTCCAGTGATTTTGGCTAACACCCGAGTTCGTACAGTCATGGAAGTCTTGTGAGGGAACTGTTTCCAGGGCTGGAAAAGTCTTTTCAGAAAATGATAGAACCGTTTCCAGCACTTAAAAAGTCTTTGGGAAAATGAGAGAGAACCATTTCCAGGGCTGGAAAAGTCTTTTCAGAAAATGATAGAACCGTTTCCAGGACTTAAAAAGTCTTTGGGAAAATGAGAGAGAACCACTTCCAGGGCTGGAAAAGTCTTTTCGGAAAATGATAGAACCGTTTCCAGGAATTGAAAAGTCTGGGGAAATGAGATAAACATTTTCAGGGCTTGAAAAGTCTTTGGGGAAATGAAAGAACTGTTTCCAGGGCTGGGGAAAAGTCTTTGGGGAAATGAAAGAGCTGTTTCCAGGGCTGTGGAAAAGTCTTTGGGGAAATGAAAGAACTGTTTCCAGGGCTGTGAAAAAGTCTTTGGGGAAATGAAAGAACTGTTTCCAGGGCTGTGAAAAAGTCTTTGGGGAAATGAGAGAACTGTTTCCAGGGCTGGAAAAGGATGTTTTGTCCTTTAGGGTCTGAAAAAGTCTTGGAATTTTAAGAAAACAATTGACCGGTACTGTTGACAAAGCTTAATGTCAGTATATAAAAAAAATTGTTTTAAACCCCAAAATTGATGAAAATTGAAGATTTATACCAGGATATTTGCTAATCTTTTATGTCAGCAGTATAACAGATGAATTTTGATTCAGTTTGGCTTTGCATTTGATATGGAAAATTTTCAGTACAGTGTGGAAAAGGTCTTAAAAAATACTGAATTGGTCACAGATGTAGAAACCCTGTGTCACTGTTCTGCAGGGTAGGGGATAGTCATGCACATGATATCTGCTTATGATTTTGTTTCTGAGTAATAGGGTAATGTGACATGGGGAGATATTGTATGGTGCATATATATCTGCTGATTATCATTGACACAGTTTATCCCATTGGAAATAAGACACACATGCAAAAACATATATGATGCAGCTTAATTGGATCAGTCTGCACACAACTTGTCCACACACTTACTGTCAAGCAGTCATGAATGCATTACACATCACTTCAGTGTCACCTGCTTTCCTTTCGGAGCATGACAAATCAGAAATCATTTTGGAAACCAGTTTACAGTTAATGTTGGACAACCAAATCAGTCACTGAATCAGTTGTTGGACAACCAAATCAATCACTGAATCAGTTGTTGGACAACCAAATCAGTCACTGAATCAGTTGTTGGACAACCAAATCAATCACTGAATCAGTTGTTGGACATCCAAATCAGTCACTGAATCAGTTGTTGGACAACCAAATCAGTCACTGAATCAGTTGTTGGACAACCAAATCAATCACTGAATCAGTTGTTGGACAACCAAATCAGTCACTGAATCAGTTGTTGGACAACCAAATCAATCACTGAATCAGTACTGTGGGTTTTCTTTTCTGAATCTTAATTGAAGTATTTTTTTTCGGAGACAAGGTAAATTTATTTGGATTGATAAGGAGACCGTACAGTGAAGAATTGTCCTTGGCAGTGTACTGACCACTCTTGGTTTTTCCTTGTCTTCTCTTGAATTTCCTTGACCCTTGCTGGCTTTTCTTGCTCCTTGCTGTTTTCCATAATCTCTTTGCACATTGTTGACTGTCACAGTTTTACTTGCTCCATACTGTTTTACTTACTTTCTTTGCACATTGTTGACTGTCACAGTTTTACTTGCTCCATACTGTTTTACTTACTCTCTCTGCACGTTGTTGACTGTCACAGTTTTACTTGCTCCATACTGTTTTACTTACTCTCTCTGCACGTTGTTGACTGTCACAGTTTTACTTGCTCCATACTGTTTTACTTACTCTCTCAGTATGTTCCTGACTCTCACAGCCTGACTTGTTCTGTACTGTTCTCTGTAATCACTGTGTCCAGATGTCAGTTTGACTTATTTCTGACTGTTTTCTCTAATCTCTGGACTGTCCAAGTTTGACTTGCTTGCTGCTGTTTTCTCTAATCTCTGGACTGTCCAAGTTTGACTTGCTTGCTGCTGTTTTCTCTAATCTCTGGACTGTCCAAGTTTGACTTGCTTGCTGCTGTTTTCCCTAATCTCTGGACTGTCCAAGTTTGACTTGCTTGCTGCTGTTTTCTCTAATCTCTGACTGTCCAAGTTTGACTAGCTTGCTGCTGTTTTCCTCAATCTCCATGGATGTCTGTACTTGTTCCTTACTGCTTTCCTCCTGACTTTCCTCGCCCTTTTTTCTGCATGAAATGTTTGCTTTTTGCATGGCATGCCTGACCCACTGGCTCATTATTTGCAGTCCACTTTGTCTTCTGTGAAGGTGCTGCTCCCTCCGAGCACCTTCCCAGTTCCTCCCAACACTAACACCAAGCTGGCAGCCACCGTCTGCAACAACATGGTCACCACCGCCACCCCCCTCCCTCCCGCCAACACCACCGCTGCCAGCAGAGACAGCCAGGCGGGGGGCACTGAGGCATCCGTCAGCACCGCCTCCCTCCTCTCTCATCCCACCAGTGCCATCGCTCGTGCATTGTCGTCGTCTGCAGGCGCCATTCCGTTCTGTCAGAGTGGTGACATTGGGATCGCTTCAGCCTCTGGCTCTGCAGGGACCTGTCAGGACAGCGACAGTGGAAACACGTTGCCTGTGTCCACGGCCCACTCTCCTCCCTCAACACACAGCGTCTCCACAAAGAAACGGCAAGGTGACGAGGGTGGGAGTCGTGTCAGACATTGCCGAAGTAGGAGGGCTGTTGCCGTCACTCAGTGCGCTATCCACCGGCTGCATGGTGGCTTTGACTGTATGTTGGCCATCTTCAGGTTCCTCAGTATCCCTGACCTGTTGAGGTGAGTCGGGTTTGATGCTCATGACCCTCGGGTGTGTTGGTGTGGTCTGTTTGGTGGGAGGAGTGTGCTGTGTTGGGCAGGGAGGGTGTGTGTGTAGTGACAGACCTGTGTTGGGGATGGAGGGTGTGTGTAGTGACAGACCTGTGTTGGGGAGGGTGTGTGTGTGTAGTGACAGACCTGTGTTGGGCAGGGAGGGTGTGTGTGTAGTGACAGACCTGTGTTGGGCAGGGAGGGTGTGTGTGTAGTGACAGACCTGTGTTGGGGATGGAGGGTGTGTGTAGTGACAGACCTGTGTTGAGGAGGAGGGTGTGTGTAGTGACAGACCTGTGTTGGGGAGGGTGTGTGTGTGTAGTGACAGACCTGTGTTGGGCAGGGAGGGTGTGTGTGTAGTGACAGACCCGTGGTGGGCAGGGAGGATGTGTGTGTAGTGACAGACCTGTGTTGGGGAGGGAGGGTGTGTAGTGACAGACCTGTGTTGGGGAGGGAAGGTGTGTAGTGACAGACCTGTGGTGGGCAGGGAGGGTGTGTGTGTAGTGACAGACCTGTGGTGGGCAGGGAGGGTGTGTGTGTAGTGACAGACCTGTGTTGGGCAGGGAGGGTGTGTGTGTAGTGACAGACCTGTGGTGAGCAGGGAGGATGTGTGTGTAGTGACAGACCTGTGGTGGGCAGGGAGGGTGTGTGTGTAGTGACAGACCTGTGGTGGGCAGGGAGGGTGTGTGTGTAGTGACAGACCTGTGGTGGGCAGGGAGGGTGTGTGTGTGTAGTGACAGACCTGTGTTGGGCAGGGAGGGTGTGTGTGTGTAGTGACAGACCTGTGTTGGGCAGGGAGGGTGTGTGTGTAGTGACAGACCTGTGGTGGGCAGGGAGGGAGGGTGTGTGTAGTGACAGACCTGTGTTGGGGAGGGAGGGCGTGTGTGTAGTGACAGACCTGTGGTGAGCAGGGAGGGCGTGTGTGTAGTGACAGACCTGCAGGGAGGGTGTGTGTGTGTAGTGACAGACCTGCAGGGAGGGTGTGTGTGTAGTGACAGACCTGTGTTGGGCAGGGAGGGTGTGTGTAGTGACAGACCTGCAGGGAGGGTGTGTGTGTAGTGACAGACCTGTGTTGGGCAGGGAGGGTGTACGTGTAGTGACAGACCTGTGGTGAGCAGGGAGGGTGTGTGTGTAGTGACAGACCTGTGGTGGGCAGGGAGGGTGTGTGTGTAGTGACAGACCTGTGGTGGGCAGGGAGGGTGTATGTGTAGTGACAGACCTGTGGTGGGCAGGGAGGGTGTGTGTGTAGTGACAGACCTGTGGTGGGCAGGGAGGGTGTGTGTGTAGTGACAGACCTGTGTTGGGCAGGGAGGATGTGTGTGTGTGTAGTGACAGACCTGTGTTGGGCAGGGAGGGTGTGTGTGTAGTGACAGACCTGTGTTGGGGAGGGAAGGTGTGTGTGTAGTGACAGACCTGTGGTGGGGAGGGAGGGTGTGTGTAGTGACAGACCTGTGGTGGGCAGGGAGGGTGTGTGTGTAGTGACAGACCTGTGGTGAGCAGGGAGGATGTGTGTGTAGTGACAGACCTGTGGTGGGCAGGGAGGGTGTGTGTAGTGACAGACCTGTGGTGGGCAGGGAGGATGTGTGTGTAGTGACAGACCTGTGGTGAGCAGGGAGGGTGTGTGTGTAGTGACAGACCTGTGGTGGGCAGGGAGGGTGTGTGTGTGTAGTGACAGACCTGTGGTGGGCAGGGTGTGTGTGTGTAGTGACAGACCTGTGGTGGGCAGGGAGGGTGTGTGTGTAGTGACAGACCTGTGGTGGGCAGGGTGTGTGTGTGTAGTGACAGACCTGTGGTGGGCAGGGAGGGTGTGTGTGTAGTGACAGACCTGTGTTGGGCAGGGAGGGTGTGTGTGTAGTGACAGACCTGTGGTGGGCAGGGAGGGTGTGTGTGTAGTGACAGACCTGTGTTGGGGAGGGAAGGTGTGTGTGTAGTGACAGACCTGTGGTGGGGAGGGAGGGTGTGTGTAGTGACAGACCTGTGGTGGGCAGGGAGGGTGTGTGTGTAGTGACAGACCTGTGGTGGGCAGGGAGGGTGTGTGTGTAGTGACAGACCTGTGGTGAGCAGGGAGGATGTGTGTGTAGTGACAGACCTGTGGTGGGCAGGGAGGGTGTGTGTGTAGTGACAGACCTGTGGTGGGCAGGGAGGGTGTGTGTGTAGTGACAGACCTGTGGTGGGCAGGGAGGGTGTGTGTGTGTAGTGACAGACCTGTGGTGGGCAGGGTGTGTGTGTGTAGTGACAGACCTGTGGTGGGCAGGGAGGGTGTGTGTGTAGTGACAGACCTGTGGTGGGCAGGGTGTGTGTGTGTAGTGACAGACCTGTGGTGGGCAGGGAGGGTGTGTGTGTAGTGACAGACCTGTGTTGGGCAGGGAGGGTGTGTGTGTAGTGACAGACCTGCAGGGTGTGTGTGTGTGTAGTGACAGACCTGTGGTGGGCATGGACCCATTGCAGTCCGTGATGCATGTACATGTCTCTGTGTGTGGGTATGTTTGTATTCAAACCCCGCCTTTGACTTCAGATGGGTATTTCGTTACACAGTCTTCACTTGAAAGAAAATGTGAAGACAGTGTTCTGTGTGTAGTATGTCATATATCGTGTCCATATGATACAGACCAGTTGATATTGGAAAGACACTCTGTGTTTGTGTGTGTACTTGTAAAGTATCAGCCAAGATGCGTGTGATGAGGTATTTGTGTATTCCAATCTGATCCCTTCGGTGAACAGGTCAGAAACTGGAGCTACATTTTTTGTTTTTTTTTCTACAAATGTCAGTTTACATTTCCCTCAATTACAGTTTTGCTGGGCTTCAAGTGAACGTAAGTCATAGATTCAGCTACTGAAAGGATGCAATAATAATGAAGTTTCAAAAGGTGATGGTATGTGCATATGTCTGTATGCATACTTAAATGTGTAACATGATCTAAACTTTAATCTTTTCCAATTTCATTTTCAGAGCTGGGCAGGTATGTCAGACATGGCAGAAAATAGCACAGGAAAGGTGTTTAGTAAGTATTTTTCTTCACTCTTACCTTGTTTACTTTGTATTGTATGTATCGCTCTACAACTTTGGGAAAGTTGCAGATTTTCTGTATTGTTCTGAATATGCAGTGAAATTTTGTATGGTTGCAGTATTAGGTTATGCCATGAGTGACAGCAGTCTCCGAACAAATGATCACATCTGTTTTATGTGGTATACATTGTTTTGTGATATGGTGACAAAATACAAGTGCATGTATGCAGCATACACATACTTATTTACACAGGTGTGAATTGAGTTTTGTTGGAGTGCGACTGATGTATTATGCCAGAATAATGATTTATTTATTATTTGCTACTAAAACAGTAAAAGAAAAAAATGTTTGCTTTCCTTGTTCTGTCGATCCATTAAAAATACAGTCAGAAATTTTGTCAATTTTCATGCACATTTGTATGCATGCATCATGTTGGTGCTGTTTAGGAGTGTGTTTTTGGTATTTCTTTTGTTATTTATGCATGTGTATGAAAACTAACTGGGAATAAAAGTAGCTGTAATCCATACTGTCAAAGCTTCACACTGTCATTTCCCCTTACAGTGGCAGAAGGTGAACCTGAAAGGACTGCGGATCAGAGACTGGGGAAGGGCAGCGCGTTTTCTGGCCTGTGTTCGAACACGCTCTTTGGTAAGCCATCACCATGGTTTGTGGTTAACTGTCAGTGTTTGTGCTGTTGTACACATGCTGAACATGCTGCGTAGTAAGCTGTCATCATGTTTACTGTTGCATTCAGGCATGACATGCTCAGAAAGTGCTTTCATTGCACAGATTTTATTTGCAATTTGAACATTTTCTTTGAAGTGTGCAATGGAGGTGAATGGACAGCAATGTAGTTTGGGGATTTGAAAATCCTTTTAACCCCTTCACGGCTAGTATGTTTTGCTATAGCCTATGCAGAGAACATTTTCAGAAAAAACAAGAAAAACACACCAATGATTTTAATTTGCTTATATTTCAAAAGGTACTGAAGAAAAGTGCAAAAAAGTATATATCAAATGAAAGGAAAATGAACCAAGATTTTGTTTTTAATACTCACATGTTCAAATAATGAGTAAATCTGACACAAAAATTCTATAAAATGCAATTAAAAAAAAAAAATTGGGACTGTCATTCCATCATGTAGGTGCTACAGCATCAACCAGAATATCATCCAGTCTTTCTTGTGACTGTTGTGATCAACCACACACACTGTCAAGGCTGAGCAACAGTGTCCAAGTCCATAACAACATAACAACAAACAGAAAGCAAATAATAAACTGACTAACCTCGTAAACACCCACCTGCATCTTGAATCAGCTGAGCTTGTCTGTTTTCATATTCATCAAGCAACCCCACCTCCCACCCCCATCCATGTCAAAATCGGTGTCTTCGGCAGCAACTTCACGCAGTTCTGTCTCATTCAGTCCACAATTTTTATCTCTACTGTTTGCATCGTGAAAGATTTCTTCCAATATTTGTGCAAGTGTTGGGGTTTGTCTGCGTTCAGCTATGGCCTTGCAAACACAGCTTGAGCTTCGTACAAACTTTCAAAACTTTCAGCATAAATATGACAATGAGGTGAATATTTTAGCTTATGGAACTCAGGAGATAAAGAGCTCTCAGGGGAGCTAATGTAATGATTAGTAGACTGTATTTTCTGTAATGTGGGACTCAAAACATAGAACATTGTAACATGACGTACAGCGTACGTCAATACAGCATTGGTGAGCAACATTTCATGACGTACGCAGTACATCAACAGCGCAGTCAAGAGTTTACATCCAGTCTTTATGCATACTGCCGTACCTAAAACATGTAACTATCCCTTCCCTCACAGAACCTACTGAAAGTGCAGCCAGAGAGCGAAGTTCACGAGGAGCGCATGAAGTTCTGGGATAGCCTGAGGGACTGCGTCAACGCCCAGACGGAGCTGCGGTGCCTGCAGTTTGGCCTGGTGCCTGCATACGTGCTGCACTCTGTGGCTGAGAGCCTGACACATGTGGAGGTGCTGCATGCTGAGCACATCTCTGACTTCAGCCAGGAGGACATGTGGTAAGGGGGGGTTCACATGTGGTCAGAGTCTGGAGGTGTGGGAAGAGAGGTTTGAGATGTGGTAAGAGAGGCTTCAGAAGTGGGAAGAGAGGCTAGAGGTATAGGAAGAGAGGTTTGAGATGTGGTAAGAGAGGTTTGAGATGTGGTAAGAGAGGTTTGAGATGTGGGAAGAGGGGCTTGAGATGTGGTAAGAGAGGTTTGAGATGTGGTAAGAGAGGCTAGATGTGGTAGAGAGGTTTGAGATGTGGTAAGAGAGGCTTGAGATGTGGGAAGAGAGGCTAGAGATGTGGAAGAGAGGCTAGATGTGGTAGAGAGGTTTGAGATGTGGTAAGAGAAGATTTAGATGTGGTAAGAGATGCTAGAGATGTGGGAAGAAAGGTTTGAGATGTAAGAGAAGCTTCAGACGTGGTAATGTGTATATACTATATATGCATATATGTTGTGTTCAGTTTTAAGTGTGTGCAGGTTTGTGTATATTTGTGTTACATGTACACGCAAGATTTGAGTGTGTGTTGTATATGTCTTGTGCATGTTGTGTTATGTTTTGTGTGGGTTGTGTGTGACGTAAGGGTGACATGCATGACGTGTGTGCGTGTGTGTTGGGTGTGCATCATTGGCATGATTAGTTTGTGTGTTGTGTTCAGGACAACATGGACGAAGCTGGACGTGGGGAGGTTCGGCAGGCTGACCAGGCTTCAGGAGCTGCGGCTGAGCGGGGTGTCGTCCCTGGCTCTGCCCAGCTTCACCTTCAGTGGCTCCCTGCCTGAGCTGGCCAGTCTCAAACACCTGCACACCCTGGTAGGTACACACTGCACTGCCGCACCTCGCCTTGCCCCTTTGTCTGTCTCACTCTGACTCTGTGTCGGTCTGTCTCTCTCTCTCTCTGCCCCTGCTCCCCTCGTCTCCCTCTCCCTCTCTCTCTCTCTCTCTGCCCCTGCTGCCCTCGTCTCCCTCTCTCCCTCTCTCTCTCTGCCCCTGCTCCCCTCGTCTCCCTCTCCCTCTCTCTCTCTCTCTCTGCCCCTGCTCCCCTCGTCTCCCTCTCTCTCTCTCTCTCTCTCTCTCTCTGCCCCTGCTCCCCTCGTCTCCCTCTCTCTCTCTCTCTGCCCCTGCTCCCCTCGTCTCCCTCTCTCTCTCTCTCTCTCTCTCTGCCCCTGCTCCCCTCGTCTCCCTCTCCCTCTCTCTCTCTGCCCCTGCTCCCCTCGTCTCCCTCTCCCTCTCTCTCTCTCTCTCTGCCCCTGCTCCCCTCGTCTCCCTCTCCCTCTCTCTCTGCCCCTGCTCTCCTCGTCTCCCTCTCCCTCTCTCTCTCTCTCTGCCCCTGCTCCCCTCGTCTCCCTCTCCCTCTCTCTCTCTGCCCCTGCTCCCCTCGTCTCCCTCTCCCTCTCTCTCTGCCCCTGCTCCCCTCGTCTCCCTCTCCCTCTCTCTCTCTCTGCCCCTGCTCCCCTCGTCTCCCTCTCCTCTCTCTCTCTGCCCCTGCTCCCCTCGTCTCCCTCTCCCTCTCTCTCTGCCCCTGCTCCCCTCGTCTCCCTCTCCCTCTCTCTCTCTCTCTGCCCCTGCTCCCCTCGTCTCCCTCTCCCTCTCTCTTTGCCCCTGCTACCCTCGTCTCCCTCTCCCTCTCTCTCTGCCCCTGCTCCCCTCATCTCCCTCTCCCTCTCTCTCTCTCTGCCCCTGCTCCCCTCGTCTCCCTCTCCCTCTCTCTCTCTCTCTCTCTCTCTGCCCCTGCTCTCCTCGTCTCCCTCTCTGCCCCTGCTCCCCTCGTCTCCCTCTCCCTCTCTCTCTGCCCCTGCTCCCCTCGTCTCCCTCTCCCTCTCTCTCTGCCCCTGCTCCCCTCGTCTCCCTCTCCCTCTCTTTCTCTCCCTTCCTCCCAACAGATGAAACTGTTCCCAGTTTAGGAAGGTTCAACGCTCGGCTAATACCAGAGAGGGGCATAAGCTTACAGCTGAAAGTCGGGCCAACAGAGAAGTGACAGAGTTGTAAAATCAGTGGACTCCACACTACGATGGGAATTCATTTACAGCTTAGTTTTTTTTGTGTGTGAAAGACTATGACGATGGAAAGGTTGCACTGGCTCTTAGTGCTGCAGCCTTGGGGGCCAGTTGACATTTCAGGACCATCCCAGCACCAACCGTCTTACAGCCCTCTTGGCCGAGAGAGTTGGGATGTAATTTGGGCAAGACATTCTCCACAATAATCACATTCTGGCCCAGATGGTTGGGACAGCAGCTGCCTTCTCTGCTGTTCTGGTGGTCATACCCAGTTACCCTGTGTTTCAGTCTCTGACGTCAGTGTGCGCTCTGCGGGACAGCGAGTTCAGTTTCCTGGCCGACATGAAGCAGCTGCGAGTGCTGGAGCTGGGAGAATGTTTGCAGTGGACAGAAGAGGTGGGTGCATGCGCACTGAAAAGTTGGGTACATGTGTTTGTTGTGCACTGAAGAGGTAGGTGCATGTGCACTGAAGATGTGTGTACAGGTGTTTGTTGTGCACTGAATAGGTGGGTATTTGTGTTTCTTGTGATCTGAAGAGGTGGATGCATCTTTGTAGTTTGATTGATAAGATCAGTACTTTTGTTCGAAGTTGACTGGAGAGTTTGGGCATATGTGTTTGTTACGCACTGAAGAGGTGTGTACATGTGTTTGTTGTGCACAGAAGAGGTGTGTACATGTGTTTGTTGTGCACTGAAGCAGTGGATTCATGTGTGTGTTTTGCACTGAAGAATTGGGTACATGTGTTTGTGGTGCACAGAAGAGCTTGGTACATGTATTTGTTGTGCTCAGCAGAGTTGGGTACATGTGTTTGTTGTGAACTGAAGAGTTGGGTACATGTGTTTGTCTTGCTCTACAAAGTTGGGTTCATGTGTTTGTTGTGCTTTACAGAGTTAGTTACATGTGTTTGTTGTGCACTGAAGAATTGGGTTTATGTGTTTGTTGTGCTCTACAGAGTTGGGTACATGTATATGTTGTGCACTTGAGAGTTGGGTACATGTGTTTGTTGTGCTGTACAGAGTTGGGTACATGTTTTTGTTGTGCTCTACAGAGTTGGGTACATGTTTTTGTTGTGCTCTACAGAGTTGGGTACATGTGTTTGTTGTGCTCTACAGAGTTGGGTACATGTTTTAGTTTTGCACTGAAGAGTTGGGTACATGTGTTTGTTATGCACTAAAGAGTTGGGTACATGTTTTTGTTGTGCTCTAAAAAGTTGGGTACATGTGTTTATTGTGCACTAAAGAGTTGGGTGCGTCGTTTTAGTTAATTGAAAGGGTGGGTAAGGTGGGTACATTCGTTGGCAGCTGACTGAAAAGATGGGTACAGTGGGCACATGTGTAGAGGAATGCCACCATTGGTAGAATGGTTAGATATTGGTAGAATAGGTTGGGCATGAATATCCTGACACCAGCCAGCTGGCTGAGGACAGTGCACGATGGGGCGCCTTGACTGCCTCTTGCATCCAACGCCACAGGAGTGTTTAAGTCATATGAATAGTTTAGATAACACCTTTATTCCAGGTGATTGGGTGTGCGGTAACAGAGAACACTGCTGACCCCCACCCTTCCCTTCCTGACCCATCATTTTCTTAGCTGTTCAGGAATTTATTCTGTTTGGCAACAGGAGCCCAGCATTCTAAGCAGACATGTTTTTTCCATTTTCTTCTTTCTGTTCTGTTCTGTTTTGTTTTGTTTTAAAGTAGATGTGGTATCACATATATGGATCAGTCTGCATGCTTTGATACATTGAAACTGAAACTGTTGTAGCAATTCATTTACCCTGTTGAAAACAACTCACAATACAACCACGCCCACCCAACCCCACCCCCACACACACCTCCTCCTCCTCTACAGTAACCTTTCCTTTTTATTTGTTTTTAAATGATAACATGCAGATTTGAAAATTGAGACCTGAAGTAAATGTCTTCAATCACCAGTATGTGTGATGGGGCATTGCACAAAGTTATTCCTCCTTTTGTAGCAGTACAAAATGCTAATAAGTGAGATAAACGTTTTGATCACACACACTGTGCTGTGACCCACTGGTGACACTCTGGCAGAGGTCTGATTCCTGTCCTGTGCAAACAGCTAGTCTGTCCAAGTGGAGAAATCAAAAGTAGCTGCAGCTACAATCGTACAATGTCAGAGTATGACAGAAAGCCATGTGTCTTTCAAGTGTCAGCAGCCATACTCTGGCAAATTACCATCAGCTTCTGGCAGATCCTTCAGTGTCCTGAAACTCAAAACAGACAGAATGAAATACAGCTTTATTCCAAGGTCAATTCAACTGTTAAACAATAGTGATTGATAATGAGTTGTGTCATTCCATTTAGTGTGTGCCAAAGCATATGTGTGCATGATATGACATTATATTTTAAACATACTATTGAATGGCACATTATCGTTTGTGTATGACTGATTATTGTATGTGGGGTTTACTCTAAGTTAACATTTTAGAATGTTGTATGTCTAGAGTTATAATTGCATGTGTGTGGCTGTGATCATCATATTTAGGGATTACTTTTAAGTCAACAGTCAGACTTTTTATGTCTTTTATATATACATATTGGATGACTTAGATTGTAGTATATTGTTTTATGTGTTTTACACCAAAGAGTAATTTCTCTTTGGAGAGAATGTCATATTTTGTATTGTGTATTCTGTAGCCTCCCTTCGTATATTAATATTTTCACTTCCCGTCTGAAATGATTGTTTTACAACCAAAAAAAATGTATAAACATTGACCTCTTGTTTGGTGCCTGTGTTGTGCAGACGTACAGAGCAGTGGGTGAGTTGTGCAATCTGCAGCATCTGCGTCTGGAATGTGGGGGGGAGATTCCAGACTGTGGCCTGGGGGATGCCGTCTCCAAGCTGACCAAGTGAGTGGGCCTCTGACTGTCTCCACTGCAACACTCAGCATAGGAAGTAGACATGCCTGTGTTTGTTTTTCATATACCTCCTGTGTCTATCTGTGTGTATGTCTGTGTGTGAATGTGTGTGTTTATTATATATGTCACTTAAATTGTATGTGTGTATACATGTATGTGTTTTATGTGTGTGTGTGTGTGAATATCTGTGTGTTATATCTCTGTGTGTGTATGTATTGTAATTGTCCTTTTTATTATGTGTTTTTTTGCATTGTATATCTACTATTTGCCACTTTTATTATGTATATTTTATCTCTATGTGTGTGTAAATTGTGTGTGTTGTGTGTGTCTGTGTGTGTGTGTCTCACTTTTATATTGCAATTGTGAATATCTGTGTGTTATATATTACATATATGTGTGTATGTGGGCTTTTTGTTTGTGTGTGTGTTTGTGTCTCTGTCCTATATGTGTGTGTGTGACTGCTATCCCTGTGCGTGCAGACTGCAGCGCCTGGAGCTGATCCTGTTCACCATCCCAGCCACCCTGGAGCGGGCCCTCAGTCACCTGCCCCACCTGGACACACTGGTCGTCTGGCCCAATGCCTACCACGGCCTGTCGGTCAGTCCTCACCCGCCCCTGTCAGCTTTTCACCCTGCCCTGTCCCCCTGCCTTGTAAAGTCCTTCCCCTGCCCTGTCCCCCTGCCTTGTAAAGTCCTTCCCCTGCCCTGTCCCCCTGCCTTGTAAAGTCCTTCCCCTGCCCTGTCCCCCTGCCTTGTAAAGTCCTTCCCCTGCCCTGTCCCCCTGCCTTGTAAAGTCCTTCCCCTGCCCTGTCCCCCTGCCTTGTAAAGTCCTTCCCCTGCCCTGTCCCCCTGCCTTGTAAAGTCCTTCCCCTGCCCTGTCCCCCTGCCTTGTAAAGTCCTTCCCCTGCCCTGTCCCCCTGCCTTGTAAAGTCCTTCCCCTGCCCTGTCTTCCTTCCAGTATTTAAACTAGGGTACCTTTTTGTTACCCTCAGTATATATTACAAACCTCTATGGAAGCAGAACCGTTTTTAGAGATTATAATGAACTAGTAATAGATACCCGCTCGTTCCCCTGGCAGAAAACATAGTTAAGAGGAAAATTTACTGTCAGAAGTTAACCCTAAAACAGCCATCTGTAGAAAGTCACAAAGTTACTCACAATCAGTTACATCAGTGACACGTCTCAGTGAAACAGAAACACAACACTGTCACCTGTAAACGTTGGCATGAAAACTAATTACACGAAACACAGCACTATCACCTGTAAACGTTGGCATGAAAACTAATTACACGAAACACAGCACTATCACCTGTAAACGTTGGCATGAAAACTAATTACACGAAACACAGTGCTATCACCTGTAAACGTTGGCATGAAAACTAATTACACGAAACACAGCACTATCACCTGTAAACGTTGGCATGAAAACTAATTACACGAAACACAGCGCTATCACCTGTAAACGTTGGCATGAAAACTAATTACACGAAACACAGCACTATCACCTGTAAACGTTGGCATGAAAACTAATTACACGAAACACAGTGCTATCACCTGTAAACGTTGGCATGAAAACTAATTACACGAAACAGCACTATCACCTGTAAACGTTGGCATGAAAACTAATTACACGAAACACAGTGCTATCACCTGTAAACGTTGGCATGAAAACTAATTACACGAAACACAGCACTATCACCTGTAAACGTTGGCATGAAAACTAATTACACGAAACACAGTGCTATCACCTGTAAACGTTGGCATGAAAACTAATTACACGAAACACAGCACTATCACCTGTAAACGTTGCTATCACCTGTAAACGTTGGCATGAAAACTAATTACACGAAACACAGTGCTATCACCTGTAAACGTTGGCATGAAAACTAATTACAAAGTAAAGAATGAAGGGGAGGTGTATAAAGGAAATGTTTCTGTAACATCAGTTGTAGTCATTATAATAAATCCAAGATAAAATATTTTTTATAAACAAACCACATGATTTTCTGAGTGGCAGTGGACTCGCCTCAACAGCTTGTGAATTACACTGAGACTGAGGACCAGTCAGTTGCCATAACTTGGCCCCCCTTGACCAAGGAACGCTTGGACACTGGTCAGCAGATTGTGACCACAATAGTGTAGCGCAAGATGTTACCGTCAGACGGGAATGAACCACTGACCAGAGGTTGTGAGGCTGTGAACCAGTAACCAGAGGTTGTGAGGCTGTGAACCAGTAACCAGAGGTTGTGAGGTTGTGAACTGGTAACCAGAGGTTGTGAGGCTGTGAACCAGTAACCAGAGGTTGTGAGGCTGTGAACCAGTAACCAGAGGTTCTGAGGCTGTGAATCAGTAACCAGAGGTTCTGAGGCTGTGAACTGGTGACCAGAGGTTCTGAGGCTGTGAACCAGTAACCAGAGGTTCTGAGGCTGTGAACCGGTGACCAGAGGTTCTGAGGCTGTGAACCAGTAACCAGAGGTTCTGAGGCTGTGAACTGGTGACCAGAGGTTTTGAGGCTGTGAACCAGTAACCAGAGGTTCTGAGGCTGTGAACCAGTAACCACAGGTTCTGAGGCTGTGAACCAGTAACCACAGGTTCTGAGGCTGTGAACCAGTAACCAGAGGTTCTGAGGCTGTGAATCAGTAACCAGAGGTTCTGAGGCTGTGAACTGGTGACCAGAGGTTGTGAGGCTGTGAACCAGTAACCAGAGGTTCTGAGGCTGTGAACTGGTGACCAGAGGTTGTGAGGCTGTGAATCAGTAACCAGAGGTTGTGAGGCTGTGAACTGGTGACCAGAGGTTGTGAGGCTGTGAACCAGTAACCAGAGGTTGTGAGGCTGTGAACCAGTAACCAGAGGTTGTGAGGCTGTGAACCAGTAGCCAGAGGTTCTGAGGCTGTGAATCAGTAACCAGAGGTTCTGAGGCTGTGAACTGGTGACCAGAGGTTGTGAGGCTGTGAACCAGTAACCAGAGGTTCTGAGGCTGTGAACCAGTAACCAGAGGTTCTGAGGCTGTGAATCAGTAACCAGAGGTTCTGAGGCTGTGAACTGGTGACCAGAGGTTCTGAGGCTGTGAACTGGTGACCAGAGGTTCTGAGGCTGTGAACTGGTGTTTCCCCAGACATGTGATATGTGGTGTGATGTGTGCTTCCCCAGACATGTGATATGCGGTGCGATGTATGTTTCCCCAGACATGTGATATGTGGTGCGATATATGTTTCCTCAGACATGTGATATGTGGTGTGATGAGTGTCCCTAGACATATATGTGGTGTGTCACCAGACATGTGATATGTGGTGTGTCACCAGACATGTGATATGTGGTCCGATGTGTGTCCCCAAACATGTGATATGTGGTGTGATGTGTGTCCCCAGACATGTGATGTGTGTGTCCTCAGTCATGTGATATGTGGTGTGATGTCTGTCCCCAGACATGTGATATGTGGTGTGATGTGTGTCCCCAGACATGTGATGTGTGTGTCCCCAGACATGTGATATGTGGTACGATGTGTGTCCCCAGACATGTGATATGTGGTGTGATGTGTGTTTCCCCAGACATGTGATATGTGGTGTGATGTGCATCCCCAGACATGTGGTATGTGGTGCGATGTGTGTCCCCAGACATGTGATATGTGGTGTGATGTGTGTTTCCCAAGACATGTGATATGTGGTACGATGTGTGTCCCCAGACATGTGATATGTGGTGTGATGTGTGTTTCCTCAGACATGTGATATGTGGTGTGATGTGCATCCCCAGACATGTGGTATGTGGTGCGATGTGTGTCCCCAGACATGTGGTATGTGGTGCGATGTGTGTCCCCAGACATGTGATATGTGGTGTGATGTGTGTCCCCAGACATGTGGTATGTGGTGCGATGTGTGTCCCCAGACATGTGATATGTGGTGTGATGTGTGTTCCCAGACATGTGATATGTGGTGTGATGTGTGTCCCCAGACATGTGGTATGTGGTGTGATGTATGTCCCCAGACATGTGATGTGTGGTGTGATGTGTGTCCCCAGACATGTGGTATGTGGTACGATGTGTGTCCCCAGACATGTGATATGTGGTGTGATGTGTGTTTCCCCAGACATGTGATATGTGGTGTGATGTGTGTCCCCAGACATGTGGTATGTGGTGCGATGTGTGTCCCCAGACATGTGATATGTGGTGTGATGTGTGTTTCCCCAGACATGTGATATGTGGTACGATGTGTGTCCCCAGACATGTGATATGTGGTGTGATGTGTGTTTCCTCAGACATGTGATATGTGGTGTGATGTGCATCCCCAGACATGTGGTATGTTGTGCGATGTGTGTCCCCAGACATGTGGTATGTGGTGTGATGTGTGTCCCCAGACATGTGGTATGTGGTGTGATGTGTGTCCCCAGACATGTGATGTATGGTGTGATGTGTGTCCCCAGACATGTGGTATGTGGTGCGATGTGTGTCCCCAGACATGTGATGTGTGGTGTGATGTGTGTCCCCAGACATGTGGTATGTGGTGCGATGTGTGTCCCCAGACATGTGATATGTGGTGTGATGTGTGTTTCCTCAGACATGTGATATGTGGTGTGATGTGCATCCCCAGATATGTGGTATGTGGTGCGATGTGTGTCCCCAGACATGTGGTATGTGGTGTGATGTGTGTCCCCAGACATGTGGTGTGTGATGTGTGTCCCCAGACATGTGATGTGTGGTGTGATGTTTGTCCCCAGACATGTGGTATGTGGTGCGATGTGTGTCCCCAGACATGTGATATGTGGTGTGGTGTGTGTCCCCAGACATGTGGTATGTGGTGCGATGTGTGTCCCCAGACATGTGATATGTGGTGTGATGTGTGTTCCCAGACATGTGATATGTGGTGTGATGTGTGTCCCCAGACATGTGGTATGTGGTGTGATGTATGTCCCCAGACATGTGATATGTGGTGTGATGTGTGTCCCCAGACATGTGATATGTGGTGTGATGTGTGTTTCCCCAGACATGTGATATGTGGTGTGATGTGCATCCCCAGACATGTGGTATGTGGTGCGATGTGTGTCCCCAGACATGTGATATGTGGTGTGATGTGTGTTTCCCCAGACATGTGATATGTGGTACGATGTGTGTCCCCAGACATGTGATATGTGGTGTGATGTGTGTTTCCTCAGACATGTGATATGTGGTGTGATGTGCATCCCCAGACATGTGGTATGTTGTGCGATGTGTGTCCCCAGACATGTGGTATGTGGTGTGATGTGTGTCCCCAGACATGTGGTATGTGGTGTGATGTGTGTCCCCAGACATGTGATGTGTGGTGTGATGTGTGTCCCCAGACATGTGGTATGTGGTGCGATGTGTGTCCCCAGACATGTGATGTGTGGTGTGATGTGTGTCCTCAGACATGTGGTATGTGGTGCAATGTGTGTCCCCAGACATGTGATATGTGGTGTGATGTGTGTTCCCAGACATGTGATATGTGGTGTGATGTGTGTCCCCAGACATGTGGTATGTGGTGTGATGTATGTCCCCAGACATGTGATGTGTGGTGTGATGTGTGTCCCCAGACATGTGGTATGTGGTGCGATGGGTGTCCCCAGACATGTGATATGTGGTGCGATGTGTGTCCCCAGACATGTGATATGTGGTGTGATGTGTGTCCCCAGACATGCAATATGTGGTGTAATGTGTGTCCCCAGACGTGGTGTGATGTGTCCCCAGACATGTGGTGTGTGGTGTGATGTGTGTCCCCAGACGTGGTGTGATGTGTGTCCCCAGACATGTGATATGTGGTTTGTCCCCAGACGTGTTATGTGGTGAGATGTGTGTCCCCAGACATGTGGTATGTGGTGTGATGTGTGTCCCCAGACATGTGATATGTGGTGTGTCCCCAGACGTGATATGTGGTGTGATGTGTGTTCCCAGACATGTGATATGTGGTGTGTCCCCAGATATGTGATATGTGGTGATGTGTGTCCCCAGACGTGGTGTGATGTGTGTCCCCAGAAAAAAATTACTTGGCCACATTTTTCAGTCTGCTTACAGACCCAGTCACAGTACGGAGATAGCTTTGTTTAGAGTTTTCAATGTCCTGTTTGTTGCAGGTGATTCTAATCAGATTTCTGTTTTGACGCTTCTTGATTTAAGTGCTGCTTTCAATACAATCGATCACAGTATTCTGTTAGAGCATGTGAAGCTTCGTTTTGGTGTTCAGGATACGGCACTTCATTTCTTCGTGTCATGACTGAAAGAAAGCAGGCTGTCTCCGTCCTGGGATATGAGTCTGATCCATCTCCTCTTTTGTACGGAGTGCCCCAGGGCTCCGTTCTGGGGCCGATTTTGTTCATTCTGTATACCCAACCTTTGTCCGAGGTGATTTCCAAACACCACATTCAGCATCATATGTTTGCTGATGACACTGAAATGTACAACTTAGGTGATCAATCTCAGTCTGACATTTTGTTTTCTACCATGCGATCCTGTATCAGTGATGTGAAGGCTTGGACCCTCGTAAACAAGTTACAGTCAAATGAGGATAAAACTGAAGTGATTCTTACTGATTCTTCCAACCCGTCAGAACTTCGGTCTTCTCTAAAGGACATAGAAACATCCCCTTTTCCAGCAAAGCTCGTAATCTTGACGTTGTCATTGACAGTAAGCTTTCAGTGAAAGATCACGTTTAAAAAATTTGCTAAGTTGCCTACCTTGAAATCCACAGAATAGCTTCTATCAGACCATTTTTGACTGTTGATGCAACAGAGACCCTTGTTACATCCCTTGTTCTCTCACGATTAGATTACTGCAATTCTCTGTTAGCAGGTCTCCCCCAGAAGTACATTGAAAAAATTCAAAAAGTGATGAATTGTGCTGCCCGCCTTGTCTACAAGGCACGCAAACATGACTGTATCTCTCCCCTCCACGCAGAAGATAAGATAAGAAGAATAACTTTATTATCTCCAACTGGAGAAATTTGGTCAGGTGCATTATCACAACATAGACAAGTAAACAACATGGGGACCATAACTGTAAAAGCCAACAACAGCCCCTACAAATATTACGAAGATACAAATGTAAAAAATATCACATACATCGTTTCATACATACATGCACACACTGCAGGTAATAACTAGTATTCTTAATCAGTTAATGTAAAAACAGAAATAATTAAGAAACATTATTTGAATATAATTATAAACATAGCCTACTATACTGCACATTGATTATAATAGACAGATAAGAATAAAGATGAATTGCGGAAAACCACAACCAGATAATCAGCACACACCCGCACACGCACCCCCTCCCCTGCCCCACCCACCCCACACACGCGGATAACTTGATTAAACAAGAGTAATAAACATATGTTCTGAAATAAAAGCATTTCACATATTCGCTTTTAAAAACATTGCAGTTAATTATTACATCGTAATAACTGCCTGCCAGTTTCTTTCAGAATCCAATATAAGATTGCTACTATTTGTTAGAACATCATCTCAGGCTCTGCTCCTCCTCATCTTCAGGAACTCCTCCAGATCTATATTCCACTCTCAGTCTCTGCGCTCCTCCTGTGACACTCGAATTTTTCGCATACCAAGCAGGCGAAAGAAACTGTATAGGGAACGTGCTTTCTCTTTCATTGGACCTGTCATCTGGAACGAACTCCCTTATTCTATGCGACACGCTCAGTTTTTGTCCTCATTCAAATCAGCTCTCAGAACTCGCCTTTTCCACAGTTGTTATGATTAGTTTTCCTGCCCTGTGTGTCTGTCTGCGATTGTTGGTGGGTGGAGAGAGGAATGGGGCTGTATCGGTATGAATGCCTGGTGTGAATGTGTGTGTGTGTGTGTGACCTGTTTATTTTGTGATGCATATAGGGAAATGAATATTACAAAGTGTATCTGCATCAATGTATGTATGTGTAATTGTATATGTAAACGCTCTGGGCTCTCCTGAGATAGGGCGTCCAAATATTATTATTATTATTATTATGTGATATGTGGTGTGATGTGTGTCCACAGCCGGCACTGGTCAACTCACACGCCTTGGCGGCAGTGGTGGGACTGCAGGGCCTGAGGACCTTGGAGTGGGGGGTGGTGGTGCGCCCCTCCTCCTCCTCCCCCAGCATCGCCCCGCCCTCCTCACCCCCATTCCCTGCTGTCAGCATTCCCCTGCTTCGGCCCGGCGCCACGCTGGACCCCGAGATGGAGACGTGTGGCAGTGACGTCATTCACGTGACTGTCAACGACTTCACTCAGAGGCTGCTGTTGTCGCTGCCGGAAACCACCTGCATCAAGGTGTTCAACACCCAGGTGGTGGGCAGGGACTCCAGTTAGCACACCTCTCACCTCTCACCTGGGGCTGGGGCTTTGGGAAGGAAGGATGGATCCGGTTTATCACATGAAAATGGGATGGGAGGGGGGGGGGGGGGTGATTTTTACTCCATTCTTGATTCCATGTGGCTTTTTTGAAGGCAGCAAGAAACAAGTGTCAGATCTGTGAACTTCATATGACTTACGCACGTTGCAGATCCTCAGACGGAAAGACCCCCCCCCCACCCACCCCCCAGGCCAGTGTGCAGGCTCTTCAGGGGCTTTAGCTGACCTTGACCTTTGTGGTGCTGATACAGTGATGCAGTGGGCCTACTACACAATGTGTGTGTGTGTGTTCTTTGTGTCTTGGAGGGGGGTTGAGGGCACGCTACAACCCAAAGTGGAAATGTCATCAGTGATTTCTGACGTTCTGACCATATATCGCAGTAAATGGTGGGTGGACTGACTTAGGAAGGGTTAGGAAGAAATCTTCTTCCATGATCAAAAGCTTCAGTCCAGACAATGTCTGTGAACATGTGCAGCTTTCTAGTGCAATATCAACTGGCAGGTGGTTTTTTTATGGTTATCTGCATGCATTTAGATTTTTTCCACAGCATCGTCTTCAGTTGTCTGTGCCTGAACTAGCAGCATTGGAAAAAGGTGACAGAATTGTGGAATTGCTTGGTTTGTTGAGGAATCTGAAACATTTGGGGGTGGGGGGAGGTCTTTGAGGTCTGCAAAAGAAAAAGTGTTTTGTTGATAAACTTGACTGAAGTGAATGTTTGACCCCGTGATTGGTGAACCTTGCTGACATCAGACCAGTGTGGCCTGCATTTGAAGTGCGGTCAGTGCTTTTTGTGTGCTCTCAGAGTGTTCAGTTTGATTTTGTGAACAAAGTAATGCAATCCTAACATGAAGTTCAAGTCAGGAATGGTGACTGGCAACCCGACCTGTCAGCTGTTACTGATCTTAGTGAGGTGACAGCCCTTCACTGACATCCTGACCTGTAAGCTATGTCTGATCTCAGTGAGGTGACAGCCCTTCACTGACATCCTGACCTGTAAGCTGTGTCTGATCTCACTGAGGTGACAGCCCTTCACTGACATCCTGACCTGTAAGCTATGTCTGATCTCACTGAGGTGACAGCCCTTCACTGACATCCTGACCTGTAAGCTGTGTCTGATCTCAGTGAGGCGACAGCCCTTCACTGACATCCTGACCTGTAAGCTGTGTCTGATCTCAGTGAGGTGACAGCCCTTCACTGACATCCTGACCTGTAAGCTGTGTCTGATCTCAGTGAGGTGACAGCCCTTCACTGACATCCTGACCTGTAAGCTGTGTCTGATCTCAGTGAGGTGACAGCCCTTCACTGACATCCTGACCTGTAAGATGTGTCGGATCTCAGTGATGTGACAGCCCTTCACTGACAAGCGTGCTCATCAGCAGCAGTCAATGGGTTAAACAGTGAGTGATCTCAGTGCTGTCTAACAGTGAGTGATCTCAGTGCTGTCTAACAGTGATCACTCACAGGGCTGTCTAACAGTGAGTGATCACAGGGCTGTCTAACAGTGAGTGATCACAGGGCTGTCTGACAGTGAGTGATCACAGGGCTGTCTAACAGTGAGTGATCACAGAGCAGTCTGACAGTGAGTGATCACAGGGCTGTCTGACAGTGAGTGATCACAGGGCTGTCTGACAGTGAGTGATCACAGGGCTGTCTAACAGTGAGTGATCAGAGCAGTCTAACAGTGAGTGATCAAAGAGCAGTCTAACAGTGAGTGATCACAGAGCTGTCTAACAGTGAGTGATCAGGGCTGTCTAACAGTGAGTGATCACAGAGCTGTCTAACAGTGAGTGATCACAGGGCTGTCTAACAGTGAGTGATCACAGAGCAGTCTAACAGTGAGTGATCAAAGAGCAGTCTAACAGTGAGTGATCAAAGAGCAGTCTAACAGTGAGTGATCACAGAGCAGTCTAACAGTGAGTGATCAAAGAGCAGTCTGACAGTGAGTGATCACAGGGCTGTCTAACAGCGAGTGATCACAGGGCTGTCTGACAGCGAGTGATCAGGGCTGTCTAACAGTGAGTGATCACAGAGCTGTCTAACAGTGAGTGATCAGGGCTGTCTGACAGTGAGTGATCACAGAGCTGTCTAACAGTGAGTGATCACAGGGCTGTCTGACAGTGAGTGATCACAGGGCTGTCTGACAGTGAGTGATCACAGGGCTGTCTAACAGTGAGTGATCACAGAGCAGTCTAACAGTGAGTGATCACAGGGCTGTCTAACAGTGAGTGATCACAGGGCTGTCTAACAGTGAGTGATCACAGGGCTGTCTGACAGTGAGTGATCACAGAGCAGTCTGACAGTGAGTGATCACAGGGCTGTCTAACAGTGAGTGATCAGGGCTGTCTAACAGTGAGTGATCAGGGCTGTCTGACAGTGAGTGATCACAGAGCTGTCTGACAGTGAGTGATCACAGTGCTGTCTAACAGTCAGTGATCACAGAGCAGTCTGACAGTGAGTGATCACAGGGCTGTCTAACAGTGAGTGATCACAGGGCTGTCTGACAGTGAGTGATCACAGGGCTGTCTGACAGTGAGTGATCACAGGGCTGTCTGACAGTGAGTGATCACAGGGCTGTCTAACAGTGAGTGATCACAGAGCAGTCTGACAGTGAGTGATCACAGGGCTGTCTAACAGTGAGTGATCAGGGCTGTCTAACAGTGAGTGATCAGGGCTGTCTGACAGTGAGTGATCACAGAGCTGTCTAACAGTGAGTGATCACAGGGCTGTCTAACAGTGAGTGATCACAGAGCTGTCTAACAGTGAGTGATCACAGAGCTGTCTAACAGTGAGTGATCAGGGCTGTCTAACAGTGAGTGATCACAGAGCAGTCTGACAGTGAGTGATCAGGGCTGTCTAACAGTGAGTGATCACAGGGCTGTCTAACAGTGAGTGATCACAGAGCAGTCTGACAGTGAGTGATCACAGGGCTGTCTAACAGTGAGTGATCACAGGGCTGTCTGACAGTGAGTGATCAGGGCTGTCTGACAGTGAGTGATCACAGGGCTGTCTAACAGTGAGTGATCACAGAGCAGTCTGACAGTGAGTGATCACAGAGCAGTCTAACACAGAGGTGTGTGTCCCGTCCCCTCTCTCCCAACCTTATCCCCCAAAATAGGAAAGTATGTTTGTCTTTCTTATGGATGAGTTTAGAATTGTTTCTTGCAGCAACCTGTTTAACCCCACCCCCTTCCCCTCAACCCCCCTTGTGTGACAGCACAGAGTTGACAGTGGTGGAGGTCTGTGGTTTGGATGGATGTGACTTTGTGTATGTGCAAGTCTGTTCATTTCAAGTCCTGATTAACTCTTTCCATACGAACGGCGAAAGAGACAACGTTAACAGCGTTTCACCCCAATTACCATCATTAAAATATGGCAAGTGGAAGGCTCTTATACTGAAGAGGTGAATGTTGACAAAGAATACCACAATTCTGACGATGGAAGCTAAAGGTTGGGTCATTGAGACACCCACTGGACATCCGAGGGGTCTGTGTAGAGGAGAAGAGAGGACTGGCCGTACTGAGTGAGTTAAGAGCATTGGGTTACGCTGCTGGTCAGTCATCTGCTTGGCATATGTGGTGTAGCATATATGGATTTGTCCAAACGCAGTGACTTCTCCTTGAGCTACTGATACTGATACTGTTCATGTTTGTGTGACTCCATGCATGTTCAGTTGTATGTGCATCCACCCACACATCGATGCAGCCATTGGACAAGGGTCTTGACAAAATCACTGATGATTTCTGAAAAGATGTATTGTTGTTAGCTTATTCAGAAAAGAAAACTGTAATCGGTCAGAATGAAAAACAGTGTTGGCGTTTTTTCTCAGTTGTCTTACAAAATGTAAGAACGAAGTACTAATCTTTATGACTGGCAAAATAAAGGGATCTTGATATATTTCAGTATGAAGAGAATAATAGTAATAATAATAATAATATTTTATTTTTATATAGCACTGTAATACAAGCATAAGCAAGCTTTAAGCGTTTTACAACCCAGTACCTAAAGTGAAACAAGAAAGCATATAAAAAGTAGTAGAAACATAAAAACAGAATCATTAATATTATAAAAAAATTTTTTAAAAACAATGCATAAAACTCACAAAGTAACATACTATCAATACTACAACTGTTACACTCCAACACTCACACTAACACCCACGCACAGACACACACATGATTAACGGCTGAGATGACAGCAATTTTCACTTAAAATACATACATGTAAAAAGGAACATAATTGTAATCTGCATGCCACAGATTTTGTAAAAATTATAAAATAAAATTTTGGATAGAAAAGGTAAAAGGGGTAAAAATCGGGTCATTCTCCCTTTCGAACCACACCACCACCATTCATCTACCCACTCCCATTCTCTCTACTCTCCTATCACACACACTCACATTGCTATGGTCCTGGGACAACAGCACTATTTGAGTTATGACAAGTATTTTTTAAAGAGATAAGTTATAAGATTTACTTTAAAGGTAGATATATGAGTTGTTTGTCTGAGAGCAATAGGCAGAGAATTCCAAGTTGTTGGGCTGAAGACGGAAAATGACCTCTTTCCACAGGAGTTAAGGAAGTATCAGGGAACAGTTAGCTGGGAGGAATCAAGAGATCTCAATGTTCTGTTTGGCAAGTACAGCTTAACAAGCTCAGAAAGTTATGAGGGTGTGGTATCACAGTTCAGGCACTGAAAGCATAGGCAGGCAACTTTATATTCAATTCTGGCTTGAACAGGCAACCAATGAAGTGTGCGCAGGAGAGCAGTAGCACTCTCTCTCCTCGACTTTTTAAGGACGAGTCGAGCTGCACTATTCTGTATTTTCTGGAGCTTGTAGAGTTTATCATTTGGAAAGCCAGCAAAGAGAGAATTAAAATAATCTAGGCAGGATAAAATGAAGGCAACAGTAAGTTTGTTGGCGGCATCAACAGACAGGAAGGGGCGGGTTTTACTCATCTTACGAAGCTGAAAGTAAAGAACTTTACACAGGTGGTTCACATGAGTTTCCATCGTGAGGGATGAATTGAGGTAGAAACCAAGATTACGGACAGAACTAGAAAAAGAAATTTCTATGCCAGAACAAATGATAGACGTTGTATTTATCTGCTTGAGCTTATTGTTATTACCAGTCAACATGAGTTCTGTTTTATCATCATTCATTTTTACTTTGTTTTGTTTCATCCACTTTGCTACATTTTCTGTACTAGTTTTAAATTTAGAAGCTTAACGTGGAATTTCAGAGGGAATAGTAGAATCATGCAGTGGAGAGTCATCAGCAAACAGATGATAGTGAGGTACAGACTGTTGGATGATCAGACTTAGACGTTGTGTGTACATTGTAAAGAGTACAGGTCCCAGAGAGAACAGATTGAAAGAAATTCAAAACACTGTGGAACAGAAGAGAGCTAACTGTTTAAATCTTATGCTTTGATCAGCTTTGTTCCTTGGGAGTGGATCTGGTGCTTTAAGAGAGGAGCTGTTGAAATTTCATTGCTTCAGTCTTTAGTTCAGTCTTTTATGCAGACGTGTTTGACACAGAGTTGACTGACACTGAATCAAAACAATCTACAAACCATTGACCTCTTCAACAGTTTTTCAGTTCTGTTTGAGGAAATGTTGTTACTGTCCTGACAAATCAACATGACCCAGTTCTAGAAAGGCTGCAAAAGAAACTATAGACTCAGTCCTCCACCAGAAAGTATTGCACAATATTTACCTGACTATCATCATGTGAAATAGAATTAAACTACAGGAAAATATGAAATGTTACATTGTTGTTGCAGATTGGGTGTTATTGAATGCTTTTTAGTAGCTGTTGATGTTTCGTTTTGTTTTTTTAATTCAGTGAACAAGAACATTGATATTCATATTGTCTCTTACTGATGTAAAGAACAATTAATTTGTTCAGTGTAGATAGAATTGGGCAGAGGAAAAAATTATGCACAGAAAATAGAGTTAATGTCTCATCTAATGTTAATGTATTGTCTAGTATAAAGAACTGTTAATTTATTCAGGGTGGATATACAAGATATACATAAATCATACAATTTGAATGGGCAAAACATGTATCAGTATATTTAAAAAGCATTCTGCTAGCACATTATAAGGAAATCTTTGAAAAAAAATCCAAGATTACCAAGAAATTACCCATAATGTTTATTTACCAAGTTGGCACTTTTATGTTTGTATACTTATCTGTCTGTTAATATATTTATCTGTATGGCTCTGTGCATGTGGGCTTGTCTGTACGTCAGATTGTTATCCATGTTTTTCTTTTTTAAGTATATTTAAATCATAGAAAGTGATGATAAGGGAGCAAGAGCAGAGCTGTTTACCAGTACAAGTTTTTTTGTAATTTGTACACAGTTTTAGTTTGCCAGTATGCTGAAATGGGTTTCAATATGACTCTAGGGGGAAAAATCAACAATATTTTTGGCTAACCATAGAGCAAGGATGTTCTGGTTCCACAACATCAAAGTAGAGAAAAGACATTTCACCCTACACATTGAACACATTGAGCTTGGTATGTAGAGAACAGACATTTCACCCTACACATTGAACACATTGAGCTTGGTATGTAGAGAACAGACATTTCACCCTACACATTGAACACATTGAGCTTGGTATGTAGAGAACAGACATTTCACCCTACACATTGAACACATTGAGCTTGGTATGTAGAGAACAGACATTTCACCCTACACATTGAACACACTGAGCTTGGTATGTAGAGAACAGACATTTCACCCTACACATTGAACACATTGAGCTTGGTATGTAGAGAACAGACATTTCACCCTACACATTGAACTTGGTATGTAGAGAACAGACATTTCACCCTACACATTGAACACATTGAGCTTGGTATGTAGAGAACAGACATTTCACCCTACACATTGAACACATTGAGCTTGGTATGTAGAGAACAGACATTTCACCCTACACATTGAACACATTGAGCTTGGTATGTAGAGAACAGACATTTCACCCTACACATTGAACACATTGAGCTTGGTATGTAGAGAACAGACATTTCACCCTACACATTGAACACATTGAGCTTGGTATGTAGAGAACAGACATTTCACCCTACACATTGAACACATTGAGCTTGGTATGTAGAGAACAGACATTTCACCCTACACATTGAACACATTGAGCTTGGTATGTAGAGAACAGACATTTCACCCTACACATTGAACACATTGAGCTTGGTATGTAGAGAACAGACATTTCACCCTACACATTGAGCTTGGTATGTAGAGAACAGACATTTCACCCTACACATTAAGCTTGGTATTCTCCAAATCTATTGTCGTTTGAACCTTCTAAGTTCATTTGCAGTGCAGACAGCTTTGATGTGATGACAGTTTTTTTTTGACAAAAGTGAAAAGTTCACCGCCAGCACCTACCTGTTAGCATTACATGATGACCTGTCAGGCTGCACTGTCAGTATATGAGGGTCACACATGATCAGTGACTAGCTATGAGACCTGTACTGTCAGTCCGCACTCACACACACACATGCACTCACACACATAGCCAGTGAGACCTGTACTGTCAGTCTGCACTCACACACACACACACACATGCACTTACACAGACACACACTCACTCACTCACTCACTCACACGGACTTTAAATCTGAGGGTCCCGGATTCAAATCTCGGTGACAGCGCCTGGTGGGTAAAGGGTGGAGATTTTTCCAATCTCCCAGATCAACATAAGTGCAGACCTGCTAGTGCCAGAACCTCCTCCTTGTGTTTTCACAAGCAGAAGATCAAATATGCACATTTAAGATGCTGTAATCCACGTCAGCATTCAGTGGGTTATGGACATAAGAACATATCCAGCATGCACATCCCTGAAAACGGCGTATGGCTGCCTACATGGCAGGGTAAATAAACAAAATGGTCATACACATAAATGTTACATGTCTGTCTGATGTGTGTGTGTGTGCGTGCCTGAAATCTGATTGAATGACACAGGAAACGAATGATGAGCACCCAGTGGCAGCCATCAGTCGTCTCTACCCAGGTAGGCAGCCTGTTGTGCATATGACCCTGTGTTTGCGAAGCGCTTAGAGCTTGGTCTCCGACCAAGGATAGGCGCTGTGTAAGTATCCATATTAATCGATCAGTCCCACAGACACACACACACACATTCAGTCAACACTAAACCTTTGCCAAGATACTGTCCAGTAGCATAGAAGCAAACAAGGACTTGTATGTGTATGATTGGGAAAAAGTGATAATTGGGAGAAGAATAGAATGGGGAGAAAAAAAGTGACAAAGATTTATTTCCAGTGAGGCAGGTGAAGCACCACCAACATTCTTGTTAGCAAGTGTTCTATGGGCTACATGCATCTTGGACCCTTAAAAAAGTCGGTCTTTTGTTTTATAGATTAAGAAAAATAACTATTTGAGATTTTTAAATTGTTTCTCAGATTTTTGTTTATATCTTGTGCACAGTTCTTCTGTGCAGTGCACCATGCCTCAACACAGAGTTGAAGAAAATGGAAGTGTTAATATTCTGGTATAATTCATGCATGCTAAAGCCCCTCCTTTTTTTTTTTCTTTGTGTATCTGTTGATATATTTTGTTATGACTCTCTGCATGTGGGCTTGTCTGTCTGTCAGGCTGTTATCTTTTTTTTTCTTTTTTGTAATTATATTGAAATCTTAGGAAGTGATGACTGGGGCAGCAAGAGTGGAGTGAGACAGACAGGCACACAGAAAACACACTGAGCATTTTGGGGAAAAAAAGAAAGAAACAGAAATATAAACATTTGATCAGCTGATCCTGATTAGGGCAGCACTGTCCCTTGAACCCTTGGACTTGAGTGGTAAACAACCTTTGCAAACTTCACCACTGTGTGGAACTACAGCTTTGACGTCTTGTGACGTGTATTTGCTTCCCCTTTCAGCCTTTTCTGTGGTGGATATTCATTGAGATTTGATCACTGTGAACAGTGACATCAACCTCCTCTTGCCCACAGAGCAGACGAGACCCAGCATTTGCTGCTGCCTGCCCACAGTGTGCCACGTCTGTACGTCTGCCTTCTGGCTTCCTTCTCACCTCCAGGTCACTGGCATCGTCATCATCACTGGCATCATCATCATCACTGGCATCATCATCATCATTCAGGATGGACTTCCACCATGATGAAGCTCCTGTGTTGGCCTCCTGGCTTTTCATTGTGAAACTAAAGCATCATGAGTCAAGTCCTATGTTGTTTGAGGAAGTCTGGCAGCTGTGTAGCAGAAATGATTGACAGGAGATCAGAATCAGGCCACAAACACAACCAGAGCAGCTGTGTAGTAGGAATGATCAGAATCAGGCCACAAACACAACCAGAGCAGCTGTGTAGTAGGAATGATCAGAATCAGGCCACAAACACAACCAGAGCAGCTGTGTAGTAGGAATGATCAGGATCAGGCCACAAACACAACCAGAGCAGCTGTGTAGTAGGAATGATCAGGATCAGGCCACAAACACAACCAGAGCAGCTGTGTAGTAGGAATGATCAGAATCAGGCCACAAACACAACCAGAGCAGCTGTGCAGTAGGAATGATCAGAATCAGGCCACAAACACAACCAGAGCAGCTGTGCAGTAGGAATGATCAGAATCAGGCCACAAACACAACCAGAGCAGCTGTGTAGTAGGAATGATCAGGATCAGGCCACAAACACAACCAGAGCAGCTGTGTAGTAGGAATGATCAGAATCAGGCCACAAACACAACCAGAGCAGCTGTGTAGTAGGAATGATCAGAATCAGGCCACAAACACAACCAGAGCAGCTGTGTAGTAGGAATGATCAGGATCAGGCCACAAACACAACCAGAGCAGCTGTGTAGTAGGAATGATCAGAATCAGGCCACAAACACAACCAGAGCAGCTGTGTAGTAGGAATGATCAGAATCAGGCCACAAACACAACCAGAGCAGCTGTGTAGTAGGAATGATCAGGATCAGGCCACAAACACAACCAGAGCAGCTGTGTAGTAGGAATGATCAGAATCAGGCCACAAACACAACCAGAGCAGCTGTGTAGTAGGAATGATCAGAATCAGGCCACAAACACAACCAGAGCAGCTGTGCAGGGTTTCCTCCTCTGATTTGCCTGTTTGGCTTTTTTAGATATATATTATTTGTTTGCTTTGAAGTATTGGGGGTTTTTTTCCGTTTTTTTCCGATTTTTTTGTAATCTGGGGATGATAAATTAAGTGGAATGGCTGGCATCGTCAGCTCAGCCTAATCTTATTTGCTGTAAATGGTTATGAACTGTGTTTTGTAGGTTTATCTTAATGGACTTTTTGTGTGTATATGACAGTTTTGTTGGACATTTGTGTATTTGGGCAGTCCTGATATGGCCCTGTGCAGTTGGCTGGAAGATAAGCAACAATGATCATAGGGTTTCCTCTGGTGTGTGTTCTGGTGACCTAACTTTGTTCCCTGTTGACTGTCAGCACTGAGACTGACAGATGATGGAAGAGGGGGTTCTGATGATAGTGTGTGTGTGTGTGTAAGTGGCATTTTGTGTGTGTGTTGTGAACTCCCAGCACTGACTAAAATTTTGCCTTGGGTTTTTTGTGTTGTTTTTTTTTTTACATGATAATGTTTCTCATTTTTGAATCAGTAAAGAAAAATATTGCAAAACTGACCATATTCTTCTGTTCTGTTTTTTAGTGACCAGCCATACTTGTATTTTTGTTGAGACTTGAACACATACACACAAACTTGCAAACCAACTCACACACACACACACTCTCTCTCTCTCTCTCTCTCTCTCTCTCATTTTCTCACTCACTCACTCACTCACTCAGTGTTTTTCCACCGAGTATCGCTTATAAGTTATGGTAAACAAATGTAAAGTTGAAAACCAGCAGTATACTGAAGTGTAGTATTTGATCTTTTTACCATGTGATATCAATCAGTGAAAAAGACATAAATTAGACTTATACCCTTCAACAAAAAATAATGAAGGCATATTGAAACATGGGAGAAAAAAACACTCACCATTGAACTATATTTATGTCAAACTGCAAGCAACTGTATAGTATATTAACAGATATATCTACAGCACTGAACATTGCACAAAGACAAAATTAATGAGAGCATGCTCACCTATCAGTGAGAATAATGAAGCAGATTGATGCTCACACCTCCCAAGCGGAGAGCTCATGGCGTTTACAATTGAAAGCTTTTAATGCATAAACATATATGCTTCAAGTACACGAACAGGCATTCAGACATATGCGCATATACACCAACAAGCATTCGGACATATGCACACATTTAACTCTGATTCAGAGGGATCAAAGTCAACAAAAGAAAAAAGGTCAAAATTATATGCGCACATACAAAGTTTTTTTTCTTGTGGAAAGCTGTTTAAAAAAAATAAAAAAAAAAAAAATGGGGGGTAGTTCTTTCGAAAGGCAGGTATTATTTTTTAAAGCTGGGCTTGAAGAAGCTGAGTGTAGAGATGTCACAAAGATTCATGAACACACATACACACACATTTCAAGCATGGACACACACACGCAAACACACACACACACACACTACTACTACTACTACTACGAAATGGAAAGTAAACTTGTCTACATACACGCACGCACGCACGCACACACACACACACACACACACAGGTCCACCAAACAATGGATGTGGACCTGCCAGTAACAAGAAACCAGTGACCCATCCTCACAGAGGCTCCAGGTCATGCTGACCTGCATCCAGACCAGAATGCACCTGGCCGTCCTTGACCCAGGCCCAGGCCATGCGCTGCGTGGTGAAGTTCACCCCCACCTCCCCCCCGGCACTCACCACCACCACGCCCCCTGACCCCTGAACCCGCCGCGTCATGTGATCCAAAGCTGTCCGCGAGGCTGCGTCGGGAGACTGGCCTGCACACAGACAGACAGACTGGCCTGCACACACACAGACAGACTGGCCTGCACACACACAGACAGACTGGCCTGTACACAGACAGATAGACTGGCCTGCACACACACAGACAGACTGGCCTGCACACAGTCAGACTGGCCTGCACACACACAGACAGACTGGCCACACACAGTCAGACTGGCCTGCACACACACAGACAGACTGGCCTGCACACAGACAGACTGGCCTGCACACACACAGACAGACTGGCCACACACAGTCAGACTGGCCACACACAGTCAGACTGGCCTGCACACACACAGACAGACTGGCCTGCACACAGACAGACTGGCCTGCACACACACAGACAGACTGGCCACACACAGTCAGACTGGCCTGTACACAGACAGACAGACTGGCCTGCACACAGACTGACTGGTCTGCACACAGACAGACAGACTGGTCTGCACACAGACTGACTGGTCTGCACACAGACTGACTGGTCTGCACACAGACAGACTGGCCTGCACACAGACACACAGACTGGTCTGCACACAGACACACAGACTGGCTTGCACACAGACACACAGACTGGCCTGCACACAGACAGACAGACTGGCCTGCACACAGACTGGCCTGCACACAGACAGACCTGCACACAGACAGACAGACTGGTCTGCACACAGACAGACCTGCACACAGACTGGCCTGCACACAGACAGACCTGCACACAGACAGACAGACTGGCCTGCACACAGACAGACCTGCACACAGACAGACCTGCACACAGACAGACAGACTGGTCTGCACACAGACAGACCTGCACACAGACTGGCCTGCACACAGACAGACCTGCACACAGACAGACAGACTGGCCTGCACACAGACAGACCTGCACACAGACAGACAGACTGGTCTGCACACAGACACACAGACTGGTCTGCACACAGACAGACAGACTGGCCTGCACACACACAGACACACAGACTGGTCTGCACACAGACAGACAGACTGGCCTGCACACACACACACAGACTGGCCTGCACACAGACACACAGACTGGCCTGCACACACACAGACAGACTGGCCTGCACACACACAGACAGACTGGCCACACACAGTCAGACTGGCTTGCACACAGACACACAGACTGGCCTGCACACAGACAGACAGACTGGCCTGCACACACACAGACAGACTGGCCTGCACACACACACACAGACTGGCCTGCACACACACAGACAGACTGGCCACACACAGTCAGACTGGCCTGCACACAGACAGACAGACTGGCCTGCACACAGACAGATAGACTGGCCTGCACACAGACAGACTGGCCTGCACACACACAGACAGACTGGCCTGCACACAGACACACAGACTGGTCTGCACACAGACAGACAGACTGGCCTGCACACACACAGACAGACTGGCCTGCACACAGACACACAGACTGGTCTGCACACAGACAGACAGACTGGCCTGCACACACACAGTCAGACTGGCCTGTACACAGACAGACAGACTGGCCTGCACACAGACTGACTGGCCTGCACACAGACAGACCTGCACACAGACAGACAGACTGGCCTGCACACAGACAGACCTGCACACAGACAGACCTGCACACAGACAGACAGACTGGCCTGCACACAGACAGACAGACTGGCTTGCACACACACAGACAGACTGGCCTGCACACAGACAGACCTGCACACAGACAGACTGGCCTGCACACAGACAGACTGGTCTGCACACACACAGACAGACTGGCCTGCACACACACACACACACACACACACTCAGTCTGGCCTGCACACAGACAGACAGACAGACCTGCACACAGACAGACTGGCCTGCACACAGACAGACAGACAGACCTGCACACAGACAGACTGGCCTGCACACAGACAGACAAACCTGCACACAGACAGACAGACAGACAGACTGGCCTGCACAGACAGACAGACTGGCCTGCACACAGACTGACACACAGACTGGCCTGCACTCAGAAAAGGTTCGAGGTCCCACAGCCTTTTACAGCCTTCAGGGCAGTGAAGTCTTAGCCACTGAGTTCGGGGCATTGAAGTCTTAGCCACTGTGTCCAGGGCAGTGAAGTCTCAGCCACTGTGTCCAGGGCATTGAAGTCTTAGCCACTGTGTCAGGGCAGTGAAGTCTTAGCCACTGTGTCCAGGGCAGTGAAGTCTCAGCCACTGTGTCCAGGGCATTGAAGTCTTAGCCACTGTGTCAGGGCAGTGAAGTCTTAGCCACTGTGTCCAGGGCATTGAAGTCTCAGCCACTGTGTCCACTGTGTCCAGGGCAGTGAAGTCTCAGCCACTGTGTCCACTGTGTCCAGTGAAGTGAAGTCTTAACCACTGTGTTCAGGGCAGTGAAGTCTCGGCCACTGTGTCCAGGGCAGTGAAGTCTTAGCCACTGTGTCCAGGGCATTGAAGTCTTAGCCACTGTGTCCACTGTGTCCAGTGAAGTGAAGTCTTAGCCACTGTGTCCACTGTGTCCAGGGCATTGAAGTCTTAGCCACTGTGTCCACTGTGTCAGTGAAGTCTTAGCCACTGTGTCCAGGGCATTGAAGTCTTAGCCACTGTGTTCAGGGCATTGAAGTCTTAGCCACTGTGTTCAGGGCATTGAAGTCTTAGCCACTGTGTTCAGGGCATTGAAGTCTTAGCCACTGGGTTCAGGGCATTGAAGTCTTAACCAGTGTGTCCAGGGCATTGAAGTCTTAACCAGTGTGTCCAGGGCAGTGAAGTCTTAGCCACTGTGTCCAGGGCATTGAAGTCTTAGCCACTGTGTCCAGGGCATTGAAGTCTTAGCCACTGTGTTCAGGGCAGTGAAGTCTTAGCCACTGTGTCCAGGGCATTGAAGTCTTAGCCACTGTGTCCAGGGCTCAGTATAGAGAGGCAGGGCCCAGTCCTCTCCTTATGCTGTTGAACCAACCGGGCGGGTACCCATTCACACCTGGGTGGAGTGAGGAAAACCGGAGTAAAGCGCCTTTCACTGAGGACTCACCATGCCGAAACAAAGCCTGGAACCCTGATCACTGGTGAACATTACATCAAAAGTCCAGTGCCTCATGGATTCTGCCACGGTGCCCCACAAACACACACAACTTGCATTGTCATGTCACTTCTCTGTGAGAACGTGAAGACAAAACACTCTTAATATCTTCACTGTGCATTTCAAAGACAATAATCCTTTTTCTCCCACCTCAGTCAGAATTTGCAGACCATGAAGTGTTTTGATAAAATCAACTCATGTTTGGTGTCTGAGAATAGAAAGAAAAAAAACCAATAGTGGGAAACAAAGGCTTAAACTTTGCAGTAAATGGGGGAAAATGCAAAGTGATTTTATCAGTCAATCTGGGGGAAAATGCAAAGTGATTTTATCAGTCAATCTGGGGGAATGCAAAGTGATTTTATCAGTCAATCTGGGGGGAAATGCAAAGTGATTTTATCAGTCAATCTGGGGGGAATGCAAAGTGATTTTATCAGTCAATCTGGGGGAATGCAAAGTGATTTTATCAGTCAATCTGGGGGAATGCAAAGTGATTTTATCAGTCAATCTATCAAAGCAGTGAACAGGGGATGAAACGACTGTTGACTGCACGAAAACAAAAGCTTAAACTTTGCAATAAACGTAAATGGAAAAATAAAAATTGTGAGTGGTTTTATCTATATATCTATCAAAGGCAGTGAACAGGGGATGAAGTATAACAACTGTTGACTACACTAGCTGTATTCTCAACTTTCTTTGCAGTCATTACATGTGTTGCCGGCAGAATTGCCCAGAGAACACGCTGTGACATGTATATGATAGTTGTGTCCGACTCTGACCATCAGAACAGCAGAGGAGGCAACTGCTGTCCGACTTTCTGGGCTGGAATTTGATTATAGTGGAGAGTGTCTTGCCCAAGTTACATCCCCACTCTCTCAGCCTAGATGGTTTTAGGACAGTCGGTGCTGGGGTGGTTAACAAAGGCCAACTAGCCCCCAAGTCTCAACACAAAGAGCCAGTGCAATTTTGCCTCCTAGTTTGAGAGTCATAGTCCTTCACAAAAGACTAAACTGTAAATGGTTTCCCATTGCAATAGAGAAACCATTGATAATTCAGCTCTCACTTTGCTGTTGGTTATGTCAACCTGTGATATAAAAGCTGAATGTCAACAAAGTGTTGCACGGCATTTTCTGGCAGGTTACCTGTCTCCATGAGCGTGATGATGCGGTGTGCCAGACAGGTGCGAATGATGGCCTCCCCATGCCCCGTGGAGGACACTGCTCCCACCTGGCTGTCAGCATAGCCCCCGGCACCTGGACAGGTCACAGTCAACATTGCAACGCTGTGACATTTCATTTCCCTTCACCGCTTTCGTGGTGTGGGGGATTACAAACAGACAAACGAAAGAACAAAATATGTGAAAGAACTTAACAACTGAAGCGTGTTAAAAACACGTAAATATACAGTATAAACTCATCAAAATGCATACACATATTTAAAGCATATGAAACCAATGTATGAAATGGCGCAGCAATGTAACCAAAAAAAAACAAACAAACCAAAAAAACAACAACAAAAAACACTTCTTAACACAGTGTACTCTTCTTCAGTCGGAAAGTAGAGCTATGAAGTTGGGCTTATCATTTTCATTGCAAAGTTATAACCTTTGTAACAGACATTCGCCATCTTTATAACTTTTGAAAATGAAAACAAAAATTTTCTCATATTTGAAGTCATTGGTCAATACAAATCATATTACAGCATTTTGTATATTTTGTATCTCATTTTTGTCACAACAGATTTTTCAGTGTGAAACCCAGGCAGGCCTCCCCAGGGAGAGCGTGTCGCCACGGTGCAGCGCCACTTTTTTTTCTTTTCTTTTTTTCTGCAAGTGTTTTTCGTTTGACTATCAAAGTGGGATTTTCTACGGACAATATCCTTTTTATTGCTGTGGGTTCTTTTACATGCACAGGGTGCATGCTAGAGGCAGACCACTCAGCACATGGAAAAGCACTGTGAAAGAGAAAATGAAAACAGAAGGCAAGGACCTGCAACAAAACCAGCTGGCTCGCTGAAGACTGACATGACTGGAGAAGCTTTAATGGTGCCGTGTGCTCCAGCTGAACCCTAGAGGATTAAGGAAGTAAGTGCATGCTGCACACAGTGTATCATCTCATCCAAATGACTGACATGCACCACACCACCACTGTCTCGGAGTAGTCAAGGGAGGAGTAAGAACCTCAATCCATGCAGAGGACTCGAGTCTTTCCCAGCCTGGCGCATTACCCCTCCGCCACCACTCCACACATTATAAGAAGGAAATTTCTCCTCCTCTTCCTTCTTCTTCTTCTTCTTCATCGTCTTCTTCGTCTTCTTCTGCGCTCCAGTTGCCATGCTCCACAGTCAGATTTGTTGCAGTGACAAACTCTACAGTCCCTCGCAAGGACTCCGTCCGACCACACAGTTTCCCCTCAATGTCCACCGCATCGGGCCAGAACTGACATCTGTGCAACGTATGGGCTGTGCACAACTGAAGGACGCTTTGGGGTGCTGGCTTAAAGTCTTAACTCCCGAGAGCAAGGTTTCGGTTGCGCATGCGCACTAGAGCCTATCCATAAAAGGGAAAGGGGCGGAGTTTATCTATAAAAAGCGCGAGCACGTGTCCGGTAGAAATGTAAACATGTGGGAGGTGAAAGCAAAACAAAGACCGACTCACTGTTAGCGGAGAAAGATATCCGTGTACTCCTGCCACACAATGTGGTCGTTTACGGTTGCCAACGTCGAGGGGCTGTCTGCATGCTTTCCAATTCTCACCGGACAGTACCACGTGCTGGTGCTATTTTTATCTGACAGACACGTCTAGCGCAAACACAAACGGCTCTAGCTCCGCCCCTTTTCTCTGCATTCAAATTTTGTATTACGTGTAGCTGACACATTTTGTACTTTCCAAAGTCAATTCAGGTCTAGATTGGAAGCTGCTAGGCAAATCTCGCTCTCTGCCATAAATGAAGCCAAACCGTAGCTTTATTAGGCTTTTATTTTGAATAAACCTTCACCGACGTCACAGTGTCAGACTCTGGTGAGAAACTGGCTTGATTCAAATCGCCCGCCATTTATAGTCCGGTTCAGGCTTTAAATGCTGCTGATCAGGCACCTGTCTAACAGAAATGGTGTGGCCTATATGGATTTTTCCAATCGCAGTGACGTCTCTTTGAGAAACTGAAACTGAACCTCTGGGCAGGGGTGGGAGTGGGGGGGGGGGGGGGAGTCGTCTGTGTCACAGAGGCACTTGTCTGTACAGGAGATGTTGATCCTGAGAGACATACTTTGTACAGGTCGATCTATTATCACTTGACAGTGAAAAGACAGTGAACTAACGAAAGGAAATACTTTGCACACCAAGATGCTGTGACCACGAACCTATAAACAGATACCTATAATGTACTCAATGTCCGTGGCTGTGACGTACCTACGATGGGGGAATCCCCGACCCTGCCTGGCCTCTTGGCGGTGATGCCCCCTGTGGAGGTGGCGAAGGCCACGTTTCCCGTCACGTCCACAGCCACCGCCCCCACTGTGTCACAGCCTGACAGCCCCGCCCTGCCACAGCGTGGACATACATGGTCCATCATCAGTTAACAGGAAGGCTGATTCACTGATCTACAGTGTGTGCATACAGAACTGATTAGTCCGTTAACAGGAAGGCTGATTCACTGATCTACAGTGTGTGCATACAGAACTGATTAGTCCGTTAACAGGAAGGCTGATTCACTAATCTACAGTGTGTGCATACAGAACTGATTAGTCCGTTAACAGGAAGGCTGATTCACTAATCTACAGTGTGTGCATACAGAACTGATTAGTCCGTTAACAGGAAGGCTGATTCACTAACCTACAGTGTGTGCATACATGGGTGATTCACCATTTGACAATCTGTTAAAGGGAAGTTGAATCACTAGTCTACAGTGTGTGCATACAATGGTGGTTAAGCAGTCAACAGGTAGGCTGATTCAATAGTCTGTGAGCTTACATTAACCCATCGACTGCAGCTGACGAGTATGAAGGGCTGTCATCTCACTGATATAAGACAGAGATTATAGGTCAGGATGTCAATCTTTCTGTGGACTTCCTCCTCCTCCTCATACATACATACAAAAATGGACTTTTATCTTATATTAATGATTGTAATACACTGGAGAGAGTACTTTACCGGCCTGATGATTACATCACCAAACCTTTGATACCATGTCAGAAACTGATGATGTTTTCTGTTCTCCATAATTCCCCCCCAACAGTCATCGTGAGACATGCGCTGAAGCCAGTAGGGGCACAGTTGGAAATGTAATTTTGTGTGCATGCATCAAGGTTAAAAGGTGAAAGTTCCATAGCCTTTTACTGACGGCGATCGGGCAGTGAATTCATATTTACTGTGTCTAGGACTCAGAATCTTTAGTAAGGCGGGGCCCAGTCATCTCCTTCCGCCGTTTTAACCTTCCCCAACCGAAGTCAAGTTCGCTGACATTCACACCTGGGTGAAGTGAGGAGAATCGGAATTAAGAGCCTTTCCCAAGGACACAACACCATGCCGAAACGGGGCCTCGAACCCTGGTCACTGGTGAACACTGGGTCACAAGTCCCAGTGATTCTGCCACGGCGCCCTCCCCCTGCCTTACCTGTTGGAAAACAAGTCCCAGTGATTCTGCCACGGCGCCCTCCCCCTGCCTTACCTGTTGGAAAACAAGTCCTGCACCGTTTCTCGGTACTGCATGTACCGCTGCCATTCCGCACGGGCCGTTTCCGTCACCAGGGTCTCCATGGCAACGGTGGGCACGCCCATTTGGCCGGCAAACTGATTGGCTCCCTTGCCCACCAGCAGGGCGTGGTCAGTCTGTGGTCAGCACAGCACAGTCAGGTCAGTCGGCCGTCATCGTAGCGTCCTTTACACCTGTACAATCTGTATCTCACAAAACAACGGACCAGAATCATGCCTTCATTTTTTTCGTGTTGCATGCACAGCCCAGCCGATCATGCAGGGCCTATCCGGGCTGGAAAAGGGTAAATACTGACTTCCATTCATTGGACAGTGTTCACAAGGTAAAGTTCATGAGATAATCATAAGATATTGTGTACAAGATAACGATGATGATGTAACGTCCATAACGTAACGTACATAAGATAATCATATCATGACGCTCAGGAGTTAATTAATGTGTATAAGGTAACAATTATAAAATAATGTCCACAGGGTGATGTACATAAGATTATCATAATACGACGTTCCTAAGATAACGTCCCAAAGGTATCGTTCAATAGGCTTGCGTTTGTGAACGTATTTCAGCGACCTTTCGTGAGCTGATGTTTGTAAAAGCTGACATCATTTGTCAGCTAACGTGCATAAAACAACGTTCGTGAGATCATAATGTTCGTGAGTTAATGATCCTCAGTTGCTCATGTTCGTGAGGAAAAGCTCGTGAGTATCGTTCGTGGCTAACAATCGCGGCCAGCATTTGCTGCTAATGGTCGTGAGCTATCGTTTGTGGCCAACATTCACGAGTTAACATTCGTTGTTAACGTTTGCGAGCTAAGTTCGGGAACAAACGTTCGTGGCTAACGTAGTTTGCAAGCTGAATTTTATTGTAAAAATCCGTGAGCTAATGTTTTAAGCTAACAATCATGAGCTAACGTTCGATGCTAACATTCTTGAGCTAACACTCGTGGTTAACGTTTGTGAGCTAAGGTTTGTGATTAACGTTTGTCAGCTAACGTTCGTGATTAACTGAGAGAGAAAACGGGAAGAAGAAGAAGAGCATAAGGAGTGCAAGAAAGAAAGGAAAGGATCCATACCAGCTATGACAGTGCCCCCCCCCCCCCCCCCCCAGACCCCAGTGACCAGTAACCCCCACACACTGCCCTACCTTGTCCATCACCAGTCTTGGGGGTAGCCCCCACACACTGCCCTACCTTGTCCATGACCTGTCTTGGGGGTAGCCCCCACACACTGCCCTACCTTGTCCATCACCAGTCGTGGGGGTAGCCCCCACACACTGCCCTACCTTGTCCATGACCTGTCTTGGGGGTAGCCCCCACACACTGCCCTACCTTGTCCATGACCTGTCTTGGGGGTAGCCCCCACACACTGCCCTACCTTGTCCATGACCTGTCTTGGGGGTAGCCCCCACACACTGCCCTACCTTGTCCATCACCTGTCTTGGGGGTAGCCCCCACACACTGCCCTACCTTGTCCATGACCTGTCTTGGGGGTAGCCCCCACACACTGCCCTACCTTGTCCATCACCTGTCTTGGGGGTAGCCCCCACACACTGCCCTACCTTGTCCATGACCTGTCTTGGGGGTAGCCCCCACACACTGCCCTACCTTGTCCATCACCTGTCTTGGGGGTAGCCCCCACACACTGCCCTACCTTGTCCATCACCTGTCTTGGGGGTAGCCCCCACACATTGCCCTACCTTGTCCATCACCAGTCTTGGGGGTAGCCCCCACACACTGCTCTACCTTGTCCATCACCTGTCTTGGGGGTAGCCCCCACACACTGCCCTACCTTGTCCATCACCAGTCTCGCCAGGTGCACGGGGTGCTGGATGTTGCTGACACAGGCCACGCCCCCCGCCCTCAGAGTGCCCCCGTCCATCACCACAGCATCCATCTCCACCTCCCCTGCCGCGTTCAGCACTGACCCAGTACCTGTGTTACAGTGGACCCTGTTATAAACATCCCCAGGCCCTGTGTCTGTGTGACAGTGGACCCTGTTATAAACCTCCACAAACCCTGTGGCTGTGTGACAGTGGACCCTGTTATAAACCTCCACAGACCCAGTACCTGTGTGACAGTGGACCCTGTTATAAACCTCCCCAGTCTGTGTGACAGTGGACCCTGTTATAAACCTCCACAGACCCTGTGTCTGTGTGACAGTGGACCCTGTTATAAACATCCGCAGACCCTGTGTCTGTGTGACAGTGGACCCTGTTATAAACATCCCCAGGCCCTGTGTCTGTGTGACAGTGGACCCTGTTATAAACATCCACAGACCCTGTGTCTGTGTGACAGTGGACCCTGTTATAAACCTCCACAGACCCTATGTCTGTGTGACAGTGGACCCTGTTATAAACATCCCCAGGCCCTGTGTCTGTGTGACAGTGGACCCTGTTATAAACCTCCGCAGACCCAGTACCTGTGTGACAGTGGACCCTGTTATAAACCTCCCCAGTCTGTGTGACAGTGGACCCTGTTATAAACCTCCACAGACCCTGTGTCTGTGTGACAGTGGACCCTGTTATAAACATCCCCAGGCCCTGTGTCTGTGTGACAGTGGACCCTGTTATAAACCTCCACAGACCCTGTGTCTGTGTGACAGTGGACCCTGTTATAAACATCCCCAGGCCCTGTGTCTGTGTGACAGTGGACCCTGTTATAAACCTCCACAGACCCTGTGTCTGTGTGACAGTGGACCCTGTTATAAACATCCCCAGGCCCTGTGTCTGTGTGACAGTGGACCCTGTTATAAACCTCCACAGACCCTGTGTCTGTGTGACAGTGGACCCTGTTATAAACATCCCCAGGCCCTGTGTCTGTGTGACAGTGGACCCTGTTATAAACCTCCCCAGGCCCTGTGTCTGTGTGACAGTGGACCCTGTTATAAACATCCCCAGACCCTGTGTCTGTGTGACAGTGGCCCCTTTTATAAACCTCCACAGACCCAGTACATGTGTGACAGTGGACCCTGTTATAAACCTCCCCAGTCTGTGTGACAGTGGACCCTGTTATAAACCTCCCCAGACCCTGTGTCTGTGTGACAGTGGACCCTGTTATAAACATCCCCAGACCCTGTGTCTGTGTGACAGTGGACCCTGTTATAAACCTCCACAGACCCTGTGTCTGTGTGACAGTGGACCCTGTTATAAACCTACCTAAACCCCGTTCCAGTGTGACAGTAGACCCTGTTATATAACCCACCCTCCTCTGCTGCAGTCAGTACTCCCCCTCCCCCTCTCCTTTCACCCCCACCATACCTGTGTGACAGTGGAGCCTGTTATACACCACCCCCTCCCCTGCTACGTTCAGAACCGACCTCTTACGTGCATGTGTGACAGTGGACCCTGTCATAAACATACCCTGTCATCTGATAAAGTGTGTCTCCATCTTGTAAACCTACACCTGTAGCCCAGAGATAACTGCTCTTCTTTGTTGTTTAGTGTTGCACTGGTCACAAGAATGCAGCACAAATCATTGGCACTTTCCTTATCTGCTTGCAATACACAAAGTGAAATCCACTGTGTATGGGGCTCGTCATAGGAAGGCAAGGCCCAACCCTCTCCTTCCGCTGTTGTAATCTTCTCCAACCAAAGTCAGGTACCCATTCACACCTGGGTGGAGTGAGGAAAACCAGAGTAAAGTGTCTTTCCCAGGGATACAACACCATGCTGAAACGGGGACTTGAACCCTGATTACTGGTGAACACTGGATCAGATGTCCAGTGACCAACCCATTCTGAGCCACAGCTCCTCCAGGAGCTTTAACCTTTTACCTGTGGTGGGCATTTCAATAGATAAGGACATGAAGATAGTAGTGTAGTTCAATGGGCTGGGGCTTTAACCTTTTACCTGTGCTGGGCATTTCAATAGATAAGGACATGAAGATAGAAGTGTAGTTCAATGGGCTGGGGCTTTAACCTTTTACCTGTGCTGGGCATTTCAATAGATAAGGACATGAAGATAGTAGTGTAGTTCAATGGGCTGGGGCTTTAACCTTTTACCTGTGCTGGGCATTTCAATAGATAAGGACATGAAGATAGTAGTGTAGTTCAATGGGCTGGGGCTTTAACCTTTTACCTGTGGTGGGTATTTCAATAGATAAGGACATGAAGATAGTAGTGTAGTTCAATGGGCTGGGGCTTTAACCTTTTACCTGTGCTGGGCATTTCAATAGATAAGGACATGAAGATAGTAGTGTAGTTCAATGGGCTGGGGCTTTAACCTTTTACCTGTGCTGGGCATTTCAATAGATAAGGACATGAAGATAGAAGTGTAGTTCAATGGGCTGGGGCTTTAACCTTTTACCTGTGGTGGGCATTTCAAATAGATAAAGACATGAAGATAGTCATGTAGTTCAATGGGCTGGTTCCTGAAAATAGATAAGAACATCCAGGACTCAACACCTTGACCCATCTTGGAGCCAAACCACAGCCCTGAACGACTTGCTCTTGAGGGTGCCAGCCAGTGAGGTCGTTAAACTGGCTCCACCCCGCTGCCACAAGAACACGAACAACAGAAACAGTCACCGGCATCAAAGGCAGGGTCATCCTCCAGCACTGTGACTGCCCTCTCCACTGCGTCCACCGCTGATCCGCCCTGCCGTAGGAGCGCGTGACCCGCACGTGCCGCTTGTTTGACCCCCGCCACGCTCGCTTCTGCAAGGGATTCTGGGATGGCCCATGCTCCACCGTGGATGACGATGACTGGCTCCACCTGCTGTCCGCTGCCACCGCTCATGGCTGAGGACAGTGGTTCGTTTCACCCCTTGACCTCTGGACTGGTGAAACGGGGTCAGTGTGGCATGCCGTGTCTGAAGTCGGTGTGGTTACTACGTTGTCGTGTGCTTGTCGATGGTGTGACTGAATTTTGTTGTCATGTGCTTGTCGATGGTGTGACTGAATTTTGTTGCCGTGTGCCTGTCGATGGTGTGACTGAATTTTGTTGCCGTGTGCTTGTCGATGGTGTGACTGAATTTTGTTGTCGTGTGCTTGTCGATGGTGTGACTGAATTTTCTGATCAAAAGTAATGCAGTCCCAAGAGGAGCGAGTCCAAATACAGAATGGTGACTGACATCCTGACCTGTAAGCTGTCATTGAGGTGACAGCCGCTGTACTGACTGACATCCTGACCTGTAAGCTGTCATTGAGGTGACAACCGCTGTACTGACTGACATCCTGACCTGTAAGCTGTGTGTCATTGAGGTGACAACCACTGTACTGACTGACATCCTGACCTGTAAGCTGTATGTCATTGAGGTGACAACCGCTGTACTGACTGACATCCTGACCTGTAAGCTGCGTCAGTTGTGTCATTGAGGTGACAACCGCTGTACTGACTGACATCCTGACCTGTAAGCTGTGTGTCATTGAGGTGACAACTGCTGTACTGACTGACATCCTGACCTGTAAGCTGTGTCAGTTGTCATTGAGGTGACAGCCTCTGTACTGACGGCCATACTCGTCAGCAGCAGTCAGGGAGTTAACGTGATGACAACATTATTTATTTAACCCCATGATTGCTGGTCTTTGGTGAAGATCTGTTGGCATGGATTTCAGTGCAGCTACTGTAGACTGGAGATCTGTCGGCATGGATTTAAGTGCAGCTACTGTAGACTGGAGATCTGTTGGCATGGATTTAAGTGCAGCTACTGTAGACTGGAGATCTGTCGGCATGGATTTCAGTGCAGCTATTGTAGACTGGAGATCTGTTGGCATGGATTTCAGTGCAGCTACTGTAGACTGGAGATCTGTTGGCATGATCTGTTGGCATGGATTTCAGTGCAGCTAGTGTAGACTGGAGATCTGTTGGCATGGATTTCAGTGCAGCTACTGTAGACTGGAGATCTGTCGGCATGGATTTCAGTGCAGCTACTGTAGACTGGAGATCTGTTGGCATGGATTTCAGTGCAGCTATTGTAGACTGGAGATCTGTTGGCATGGATTTCAGTGCAGCTACTGTAGACTGGAGATCTGTCGGCATGGATTTCAGTGCAGCTATTGTAGACTGGAGATCTGTTGGCATGGATTTCAGTGCAGCTATTGTAGACTGGAGATCTGTCGGCATGGATTTCAGTGCAGCTAGTGTAGACTGGAGATCTGTTGGCATGGATTTCAGTGCAGCTATTGTAGACTGGAGATCTGTTGGCATGGATTTCAGTGCAGCTATTGTAGACTGGAGATCTGTTGGCATGGATTTCAGTGCAGCTATTGTAGACTGGAGATCTGATGGCATGGATTTCAGTGCAGCTATTGTAGACTGTGTACTTTAAAGTGGTGTAATTAGTTTTGCTGTCACAACGTAATGCAGTCACAAGAGGAAAATTAAAAAAATAAAATAAAATAATGGATTCTGACCTTAAATAGGTGTTTGAAAAACTGCATTCATGGACTTCCGTTTGACAAGGAGTGATTACAGAAAAATTTATAGCATGTACACTTTATTGTTGGACATACAATGAAAGAACTTTGATGCTGTTGTCAATATTTCATGATCTCTGTTTCATCACTATAAGTTAAGATTTACATCAAGACTGTCCATCTGTGAAAAAAAAAAAGTTATTAATATATTTACCGTAGTAGTCTTCAATTTAATGTCTTTCCATTTTAAGTGGTATTAGACGGAACACAGAATGGTGACTGACATCCTGACCTGTAAGCTGTGTCAGATGTGTCATTATGTGGGATAGTTAGTGTGTGTGTGTGTGTGTGTGTGTGTGTGTGTGTGTGTGTGTGTGTGTGTGTGTGCATGTGTGTGTGTGTGTGTGTGTGCATGTGTTATACATGTACATTTTTTGTGGAGGAGGGAGAGGGTGAGGGCTGAACAGACCAATGAAATCCACCATGTTGTGAAGATGGAGGCTGTGATGATGAAAGGTATGATGATAAAGATTTAGTGATGAAAGATATTCTAAAACCCCACACCAACTGCTTGACTGCCACTAATCAGTATGCTCGTCAGTGAAAAGCTGTCACCTCACCCAGATAGCATTCAGATTACAGATTGAGGTGTCAATCACAGTTCTTTATCTGGATGAAAGGCTGTCACCTCACCCAGATAGCATTGAGATTACAGATCGAGTCGTCAATCACCATTGGATGAAAGGCTGTCACCTCACCCAGATAGCACTGAGATTACAGATCGAGTCGTCAATCACCATTGGATGAAAGGTTGTCACCTCACCCAGATAGCATTGAGATTACAGATCGAGTCGTCAATCACCATTGGATGAAAGGTTGTCACCTCACCCAGATAGCATTGAGATTACAGATCGAGTCGTTCTTTATCTGGATGTCTTCCTCTTGAGGGTGTATACAACCTTTGATCAGCAAAATCAAATAGTCATATAAAACATGCAGAGGGAAAGAACGGCAGTTAAAACTGAAGCCACACTGTTTTAGCAAGGTGCAGCAGATGAGGGGTCAGTACATACACTGCTCCTGGTGAGGACTCAGTCAGTGGCATGCTGCCTAACTAACCAACTTGTCATGACTGAGCTGGAACAACTATTGCTTTCAAACAAACAGTATACCTACCACTGCATTGAAGCTGGGTATTTTCACAGCCAATGAAACCTCAACAAAGTCCTTTGAAATTCAAAACTCTGATAACGAAAACTATTCTGCATGAGCATGCAAAAGACTCTTAGACTTACAAACAAGATATGGCAAGACTCTTAAACCTACAAACAAGATATGGCAAGACTCTTAGACCTACAATCAAGATATGGCCTCCCAAAATCACAGATATAAATGATACTTAGAGTCCTGTTGTGAATTTAAAAGTAAAACATTCATGTTACCAAATGACAAATTTGATTTTATACACAATCCAACTTTGTATCATAAAAGAACTGTGAACAGGGCCTACCTTCGTGTCCTGGTTTATAAAGCTTTCCTCGGCGTGAAAGCGAACAGACAGCAATGAAATGGATTATGCACCATCACACATACACGTGTCAAATGACAGAATCAGAACACGAGATATCTATATAGCAAGCCAGAGGGGAGAGATAGGGACAGGATTGTTTGAGCGTGCCAGGAATGGTCACATGTCACCGCCTGTTGAAATCTGGGTCAAAGGTATGTGAATTCAAGTATCAGATAAGACAACAGCCACAATCAAGAGCCATAGCATGCAGACTGTTATGCTAGTGTAAGCAAACACTTCTTGTGTGCTGAACCTCAGAAACTATCAAAGGCACATGATAGAGTTGTACACAAATTATAGATATACATTTTTAATTTGTTCATTTTCCGCCTTATGAGCCAAACTAAATCATTTTAAAATTTGTGTTTATTGACCACTTAATTGTCCATCGCTACAAAATCACTCATAACTTTTATCAAAGGAACATGAAAGCATTATTGTTTGTTTCAGTTTCTCAAGGGGACTTCACTGCATTCAGACAAATCCATATATGCTACATCACAGGAAGATGCCTGACCAGCAGCATAACCCAATGCACTTTGTCAGGCTTTGAGTGCATGCTATATATTTGTTTTCCTCTCAGAGTTGATTTCTTCTACACAATTTTGCCAGAGGACAACACTCTCATTGCCAAGGGTTCTTTTTATGTGCACGAAGTGCGTGCTGCACACAGGACATTGGTTTATCATGTCATCTGAATGACCAGACGCTCAGTTTGATTTTCAAGTCAAACTTGGGAGAAAGGGCGAGAGCGTGGTTCGAACCCACACCCTCACAGACTCTCAATATTGGCCGCTGAGCGTCTTTACCATTCTGCCACCTTCTTTGAGACGTGATGATAGTTGGTAAGTGTGTAGACAGTGTACGTTTCTTTGAATAGCTCAAAGCGCTCCACCTATATCACACATTGACATACACTTACAACTGGGCCAGCAGCAAAGTGAGACCTGTGTGATCAGTGGTTTCTCCATTGCAATGGGAGGAGAATGTCCGGTCACATAGCTGACGATTGTAGGCATTCTGACAGTTTGTTTCTCAAGGCGGCGTCACTGTGTTCAGTCGGTCAAATCCATATACTCTACACCACATCTGCCAAGCAGATACCGGACAGCAACATAGCCCAATGCACTAGTCAGGCCTTGAATGCATGCATGTACATTTATTTTGTGTACCTATTAGAGTAAATTTCTTCTTTAAAAAATAAAAAATGTTGCCACAGGACAACACTTTTGTTGCCAAGGGTGAACGGGCGCAATAGCCGAATGGTTAAAGCATTGGACTTTCAATCTGAGGGTCCCGGGTTCGAATCACGGTGACGGCGCCTGGTGGGTAAAGGGTGGAGATTTTTACGATCTCCCAGGTCAACATATGTGCAGACCTGCCAGTGCCTGAACCCCCTTCGTGTGTATACGCAAGCAGAAGATCAAATACGCACGTTAAAGATCCTGTAATCCATGTCAGCGTTCGGTGGGTTATGGAAACAAGAACATACCCAGCATGCACATCCCCGAAAACGGAGTATGGCTGCCTACATGGCGGGATAAAAACGGTCATACACGTAAAAGCCCACTCGCGTATATACGAGTGAACATGGGAGTTGCAGCCCACGAACGCAGAAGAAGAAGTTGCCAAGGGTGGTTTTTTTTTTCAGTATGCCAAATGCGTGCTGCACACAGGACCTCGGCTTGCAACAGTAACATCCTGCAGCAAGATCTAGACAAACTCCAGGCTTGGACAGAGAAATAGACTCTGTATTTTAATGTGGACAAATGTAAAGTGATTCATGTTGACAGAAGAAATCCAAACAAAACATATACTATGCAGCTGAATAACACTACAAACACAGTAAAATCATGTGACAATGAAAAAGACCTACGAGTCATGTTTGACAGTAATCTTTCATTTGACCTATTCATGAATGCATAAATAAAGCAAATAAAATGAGTGGAATAATCAAAACAACTTTTAATTATCTTGACTGTGATACTTTTGTAAAACTACATAAAGCTCAGATGTGATCTCAGGTATGGTGTCCTTATCTGAAGCGGCAATCGATTGAATTGAGAGGTACAGAGAAGAGCCACAAAGCTGGTACATGAATGTAGACTCATGTCTTATAATGATCGATTAACTTATTCAAAATTATTTTCCCTTAAGGGTAGGATACGTGGTGATCTCATTGAGACATAAGCTTTTCAATGGTCATGTTGATGTATCTTGGGATCAGATCTTCTCTGCACCTAAGTACAGTTCCACAAGAAATACTGATGGAAACATTTTTGCACAACATTCAAATACTAACACAAGAAATATTTGCTTCAGCAACCGAGTTATAAATGTGTGGAATCAACAGCCACTGCATTTAAAACAAGCACCAATCAAGAATCAACTGGACAATTCTACAAAATTCCTAACTCTCTTTAGAGAGTTTTGTGAATTTAAAAAAAAAAAAAAAGCAAATGAAGCGTCGCACCTTGACCAAAATCTGTAGCAGAATGTGTCATGAGATCAAAGAAGGGACTGTTTATAAGCTTCAAAGCTTGCTTTTGTCCCTAATCTACTACTACTACTTATGAGTTCTGAAGTAGTTTTGTCCCCTTTTTGTCATGATCTTTTGGAGTTATGTGTCATGTGAACTTTGAAATTGTAACTGTGAGCTGCCTCTCTTATTTTTTGGTGATTACATCTCCATTCTGGGTTGGCCAGTTCACATCTCTGTTCTGAAGTGGGCAGTTCTGCCATTGTATCTCAGTGGACCAGTCAGTTTGGTTTTAATGTCGCCTTTGTCAATTTGAGAAGGAATGTTCTTTTGTAACTATTATCTTGGAAAAGAAAGTTTATTGTCTTTGCAGAATTGTTGTGTCATTCAGTTTGAGATGTATTTTTCATTCTGAGATGTATTTTTGAATGGTTTATTCATTTTCACTGAAATAGATTTAAAACTGGAGTTAAACTGTAATCAGTTTAATTTGATTGCATCTACATTTTGATGTTTTGAAGTAGTGGTAATCATAAATACTTACCTTGAAGCTGATAGAATGGTTTGAATTGTTTTATTGATGACATTCCTTTAAAGTGAACTTCTGTTATTTGCACACTTCTTGATTGAATGGTTTTGAGTGAATCTGTGAATTTAAAATGTATTAGTGTACTAGTAAATGGAGCCATATTGTGAATTGTGTAACAGTTATCTATTACAGAATTAGTTGTGATTGTTTGGTTTCCATGTTTCTTTGCTCCACATTGATCTGATCAATTCAGCATTGCCCCATGTCCCACTGTCTCCTGTCTATAATGCATTCCTTTAATATGATTTACATCATCTTTCATCACTTCAGTTTTCAATGTCAGTTCATAGAGGTGTCAAAGAGTGCAGACTGCTCCATATAAAGTGCCCCACATCTGCTGGAGAAAAAAAAAAGATAATAGAAAGAATAACAGATGCCTGATTTTTCATCAGTGACAATTATGTGAAACCCTGCTGATAATTATACTCTATACTATAATTATGAACTTTTCAATTTCATTCATGAAAGACCATTAGGTGAAATTCTCTTGATAATTACATACAACCATTGATTAACTTTCCATCAATGAAAGACTGTCAGGTGAAATTATCTTGATAAAAAGCTGTGTAACATTACTCTCAAATTTGAATCATAGAATACAGCAGAAAGAACAGATTTAACACCGGAAAAAATCTAAAATCTACAAATACACACACACACACACACACACACACACACACACACACACACACACACTGTCTGAGTCTTTCTCTCTCCTCTCTCTGTCACACACACATACACACACAAACACACACACTCAAACACACACACACACACACACACACACACACACACTCAAACTCATAATTATGTCAACCATAACCAGGCTCTCATGTAATAAAAGCAGGAAAACAGCAATATATGACATGTATTCACAAATAAAATTTGTTAATTTGAATCTCTTTAAGACAGTCAAAGCATAACCTGATTTAAAATAAATAAATAAATAAATAAACAAATAATAATAATAATAATCATAATAAATCATTTAGCCCCACATGCAAAAACCATCACTGAAGAATATCATAGAAACATTTACAGAAATATACAAAACATTTGTGGCTTACATTTCCGATAGGAACAGCAATCTTATCCATTGCTTTCGTATCAAAGAAAATTAATTTCTTAACATGATGAACATTTATCATACACAGAGAAAACAAGAGTTGACAAGCACTATGACAGGCAGAATAACAACAGGCCCAACGTAACAAGTCCATCACTCCATGTAAAAAAAAAAAAAAAAAAAAAAAAAAAAAAAAAAAAAAAAGGCCCCATCTTCATAATCACACTGCAAAGAAATCGTCATTTCAAAACTTGTGTTGGAAACAGTATCAGTAATAAATGTGACCCCTGTGCTGCAAAATCACAGAAAATGATAAAACAAACAGGTGAATAGCATACTTAAATCTCCAGTGCAGGTCTTTATATTCAACTGGAATTATGTTCTCATCTCTAATTGCCTATTCACAGGATGATTTAGACACACATGCATTCATTCATTTCAGCTGACACATAATTTACACACACACACACACACACACACACACACACACACACACACACACACACACGGGAGAGGTGGAGGACATAGGGGTGGGGTGGTAGCATGATGTAGTGGGGGGTGTGGGGGAGTTTGACCAAAAAAAAAAAAAAAAAAAAAAGGAAGCTGATATTGGTCCAACACTCTGACTTGATCCTCACATGCAGCAGCATCTAGCACATGTATACACTCTGGTTAAAGCTCAATAAATAGCTTATTTGAAACTAAAGAACAACACAAAAATATACATTAATAATTTTACATTTGATGTTCATAAAACGATGCACGTGTGTGTGTGTGTGTGTGTGTGTGTGTGTGTGTGCGTGCGCGTGTTTGTATTTGTGCATGCAAAGAAAATGAAGTACTCAAGAACAACTGCAAAAATATCAAATGAAAAATGTAACACATAAGTCTACTTATCTCTATTTGTCATCCCTCAAAAAACAAACAAAAATAATTACGGATATTTACTCAAACAATAACTTTGAAATAAATTGTATGATACATGTACTTATCCAGATACCAGTAAATTGTTGTTGATTTTTGTCACATAAACATGATAAAAAAAAACTAAAAAAAACTGTTATAAATGGGAAATTAGTATCTAAGAAAAAAAAAAGACATTAAACTTACAATCACCAATTCATCTCTTTATAAACTCTTAACTGGAGTATTTCAACCACTCTGGTTCCATGAAGCTGTCACTTTTGATACAAAAATCTCTATAATATGCGAGTCCCTTGCAGAGGAAATACATCATTTGATCTTGATCTTGATGCATGCATCACTGATGCCACTGGACAGTATGTATCATAAACACAACAGATGAGGGAACAATACTGCGGACACCACTGAGACAATGCACTGATCACTGCAAGAACACAGGCAGCAGATGGAGCTCTCATCATTTTTTCATTGGTGGTTCCAGTCAGTATAATCAAGAAAGGTCTAAGTATTGTTCACTATGGCTATAGGGAATTCTGAATGATCAACTGTTGTTAGCTACACATTTAACAATGCTGTTGTCTGCCACATTGTAAATTTCTTGGACTGGATATTTCTTTTTCTCGTCAACTGATTTTTTTTTCTTATCCTGTTGAGGCGTTGATGGCACCACCCCTCCCTTCCTCCAGCACATAAATGCAAACTCTACGCAAGTTGTATGAATAGTCTATGATCTTGCAGACTGTGATGTTCAAGCTTTTGAAGTATCCCAGTTACACATGTATCCACTCTCTGGAGATGTGGCATGTAATGATGTGAGCTGCTGCATGTTGTACCTAAGGTGGTCAATGCTTTGCTTCTGGTATAGTGGTGAGGGTCCCAGACTATGACTCCATGTTCCACAACAGATGTCACCAGCGTCCAGTATATGTCATTCTTGTTGATACTGTATCTTTTTTTTTTTTTGGTTCCAGTTTCTGATGATTGGATTATTTGAAGGGTTACTACAACACTCATAGTTCAGTCTCTGATTGTTCTTCTGGGACGGAGAGAGATCTGTGTTAGCACTGAATGAGGGTGGTTTGATTGTCATTTCTGATGTGTATCCATAGCAACCTTACACACTCACCCCTGATTATTTTTCTGGTTCCATTTCTAGCACGTTGCAGGAGCGCATTATGGCAGTTAACAGTCCCTTGAGTTGTAGCTGGTGTCTTTTTTCAATCTAGTTTAACTGCAGTTTAATCCAAGGAGAGAGAAATAAAATCAGTGAGTTTTTTTGTTTTTGTTTGTTTTGTTTGTGTGTTTGTTTTTGCTGGTTTGTTTTACTCGAAATTTCATCACATCATCATATAAGAAACGTTCAACAATCTATCGCGGAATTCATCCCTACTCTGTTTTCTCCTGATGTCGAAGGGGTGATACAAATTGCTTTTAACTAAGTTTTCACCTTGGAACACACCTCTCTGCAACAGTGTTAACACAACTGACGCAAGGTCGGTCATGGTATTGTTGCCGCCTGTATTTGACTGTATGTTTTGTTCAGGCAGTTCTGCAGTCGGTCCCTCTTCCTCTGCAGATACCGCAGTCGCCATGTCTTCAGTTTGTAGCCCACATAAACGCCAAGGCCGAACGTGACGAGGCACAGAAGGGATGTTTGTCTGCCGCTGAATCTCAGTGTAACTTGGTCGGCCATGCTGGTATCGAGGACTGGGTGAAACTAGGCTTACCTCCCTTCTGCATTCATAGGTTAAAAAGTATAACGCGTCAGAAATGCCCCCCCCCCCCCCCCCCCCCCCCACCCCACTCACCCACCCCCGGACTATTTTGGAATATGCCACTGCCGTTCCTAGGCCAATATGACAAACAATCAAACAAATAGATAAACCAATTAACAAAAAAATAATGAATAAATAAATAAATAAATAAATGTGTGTGTGTGTGTGTGTGTGTGTGTGTGTGTGTGTGTGTGTGTGTGTGTGTGTGTGTGTGTGTGTGTGTGTGTGTGTGTGTGTGTGTCTGTCAAGTCTCAGTGTGTGTGTGTGTTTGTGTGTCTGTGTGTCTGTGTCTGTGTGCCTGTAGTGTCAGTCAATCTGTGTCTATGTGTGAATGATCTATAACATGGCTACTGTCATCTGTCAGTCAGTTGTAAAAATGAAAACTTGGTCGACAAAATACAACATCACATGTTCCTGCTCTCTCTCTCTCTCTCTCTCTCTCTCTCTCTCTCTCTCTCTCTCTCTCTCTCCACCGTCTCCTTGTGTGTGTGTGTGTGTGTGTGTGTGTGTGTGTGTGTGTGTGTGCGTGAGTGCCCAGGCGGCAGCACAACTCAGTGAGAAGAACGTACCTGTGCCGTTGTCACGTCTCCAGCCATGATTCCTTTCTGTCATGAACAGTTTCTGAACTGATCTGTCTTCCTTTCTCCACTGACGGACACGAGAAAGCCAGACAGACAGGCACTGGGCATTTAGATCGCCGGATCCGCGATTCGCGATCGATCGAAAGATACATTGATAGATACACACTGAAAAAAAAGAGCCGAGTAAATATTTTAAATACCGTGGTCTGATATATCAATCAGTGAAACTTGTTATCATATATATCGAATGTTACATGTGTGTGTGTGTGTGTGTGTGTGTGTGTGTGTGTGTGTGTGAGAGACTGAAATCTGACTGAATGACACAGGAAACAGAATGATGAGCGCCCAGTGGCACTGCGTGCCGAGCCGTCAGTCGGCTCCGGCAGTCTACCCCGCCGAGGAAGACAGCAAATGACCCCGTCAATGAGTGTTCGGAAAGCGCTTAGAGCTTGGTCTCCGACCGAGAATAGGCGCTATATGAGTATCCGTACCATTATATATATATATATATATATATATATATATATATATATATATATATATATATATATAAACATGTTATCAACTGAGTAATTCATTGTTTTTATTGAATGATTGATTGATCAATATATATCTATATATATATATATATATATGTGTGTGTGTGTGTGTGTGTGTGTTATACTATAGAATAGTGATATATTAGTGTATATGCCTCTGCATGTGTAGTTCTTCTGGCTTGTGCATACTTTCTTGGACTCGTTCATATTACATTCATATTTCGGTAAAAAGCCATAAGACATGCTCTTAATAAAAAATAAAAAAAAAGAAAGAAAAAAGAAAATAAAAGAAAATAAGTTATTTGTTAAAAGTATAATATTGATATTTAGAGTTCATGACTGTGACTATCCAAAAATATTCAATCTCACATGTTGGTGTACGTTTACGTACCGTATTTTTGCCGTTTTTCTTTTTTGGTGTGTGCTTTGCAACTGCGTGCCGCATTTATTTTAACAATAAAACAATAGGAAGAAAAATAAAACATGTATCCTTCCTCTCCACCACTTGTGGTTTTTCGAAGATTAAAAGTATAAAGTGTTAATTTTTCAATTCCCAATTGCAATGTTTACTTCCGGGCACGGAAGCACGTGCCACTTCCTGCTTGGGGAAGGATAAAACTTCGCGTTCCACATGGGAAGCCAGCCATTCACACTACAACCCGGGAAGCGGAGACACGTGTCTTGTGGAAACAATATATCAAGGTATTTTTGAGACTTAGAACATCTTCCCCTCTGCACCATTTTTTAAAATTTTATTTATGTTCAAGACGTCTACAAGCTTTACTCATAACATTCTTTTGCTGTGATTAAAATGCCTTTGTGTTGTTATTGTCAGTGTTTCTTTTTAACCATTTTTAGGGGGTAGGCTTGGACTTTGGTTGGCACACAGTAAAAGACATCTGCTGTTCAGTCGTCTCCTTTTTTCCCTAATATTTTCTATATGCTTGTTAATTTTGTTTTTAAACTATTTTGTTTTTGTTTGAGCAACACTTCGTGCCAGTGCTCATTGTCCCACATTCTTTGAACACGCAAGACTGGTTTGCTTGACTTGTGTCCTGTTCTTTGTCCCTCTGTCTATGCTCTGTAATATCTTGCCTCAGTGTGTGTATGTGTGTGAACAAATCTCATGGGGAATACTGACTGGCAGATAAACATGAGTGCTTTGGGAGACTGTGAAGCATGTGTCATCTGCGAGCTGTATGAGGAGTTGGACAGACTGTTCACAGCCGTAGACAGGGGTTATGGAACTGCTGCTGATATGGACAGGTAAAGTTCTTTTGATTTATTTATCTGTTTGGATCCCTCTTTTTCAAACTATGTACAAAACTTATAGGAATTGTTCAGCTTCCATATTGCTTCTTCTTTTTGTCAGATTGCTTCTTCATGTTCGTCAGATGGACAAGCTTCCCTGGCTTAAAATTTCATGTGTTTCTTTGTTTTAATTATCTTTATATTAATAAACAGTGAGGCCAGGATCAAATGATTAACAAATAGTAAAGAGTGGTAACTCTCTCCACACACAAGGTACATAACTTCAAGCCAATGCTGCTTACGCTACCAATTCAGCTAGCACACACATAAATAAAAGGTACATTTGAACAAACCCAGACACTTCCCCCCAAAAAAGAAACGCCGGGCTTGCTCTCATACGGATCATTTGACATGTGCACACAGAAGCAATGACAGAAGAGATGTGCAAACGTGTGTGCTTGCTGATTTGGTAGCGTAAGCAGCATTGGCTTGAAGTTATGTACCTTGTTTGTGGAGAGAGTTACCACTCTTTACTATTTGTTAATTATCTTTAATTAAGGAGCAACAGTTATTGTGTTGCTCATCTTTGTCTGTTTGTGTCCATGGTGGGAAGAAAAATGATATCAAATGTATAATTTGTGACCCAAATTCAGATGTTATGTTTCAGGAAGTATATGTGATGTCATTGTATGATAGATAGGAAGAGATGACTTACTGGTTCAGGAAGTAGATGTGATGTCATTGTATGATAGGTAGGAAGAGATGACTTGCTGTTTCAGGAAGTAGATGTGATGTCATTGTATGATAGGTAGGAAGAGATGACTTGCTGTTTCAGGAAGTAGATGTGATGTCATTGTATGATAGGTAGGAAGAGATGACTTGCTGTTTCAGGAAGTAGATGTGATGTCATTGTATGATAGGTAGGAAAGAGATGACTTACTAATAATAATTGTCATCAGGGGATCATGAAGATGGACAACTTGCCATCAAGTGTTTTGAAGAAATTTTTTTTAAAATATTGTCTGTGACAGGTGGGAGGCAAATTTTGCTATAGTATCTGCAAATCAGGTACTATTGGAAAACCCACCTGATTGCGAACTGTGGCGCAAGGTGGCTGCTGAAACCAGAGCTGACCAGGAGGTCTTCGGATCTTCCCAGAGAAGGTATGTAAGTTGTAACTTAGTAAGATCCTGGGGGAGGTTCTGTGCTCAGTAACTCTTGTCTTGTCTAAGGTATTTATCCAATGATAAGATTCAAATAGGGGAGGGAGGTAGACCTTTGGTTGCATAAGCTCAGAAATGAATCAGAAAACACAATCACATAGGCTAGACACCCAAGAAACAAATGTGACATGACTGCCAGGAAATATAGTCCTATAGTAATATATTAGACTGCCAGAAAGCAGAGTGGGCAGCACAGGAAGCATTAGACTCTTTGGCCAAGCTGGGAATCCAGGGACCCACACAACACCTTTCTCCATCACCCAACATTTCTGTTCTCAACCTT